>NC_057795.1:443505903-443516463 GCF_018294505.1 Triticum aestivum
GTCGACGGTGGAGATGAACAATATCCCGTGGAGTCCCGTTTTGCGGTACGCCACACCCCTCCTGATGAACAAGACCCCCGTTTCAATTGTAGCGCTCCAACACAAGTCCGTTTCATCCGTTTTGAGGTACGCCACACCCCTCCCGATCAACAGGACCCCCGTTTCAACCATAGGAGGTCCGTTTCATCCGTTTTGCGGTACACCACAACCCTCCCGATCAACAGGACCCCCGTTTCGACCGTAGGAGGTCCGTTTCATCTGTTTTGTGGTACGCCACACCCCTCCTGTAGGACCTTGAAGTATGTCTAGAGGGGGGGGGGTGATTAGACTACTTGACAAATTAAAACTTAGCCTTTTCCCAATTTTAGAGTTTGGCAGATTTTAGTTATCTTAGGACAAGTCAAGCAATCATCACACAATTCAAGCAAGCATGCAAAGAGTATATGAGCAGCGGAAATTAAAGCATGCAACTTGCAAGAAAGTAAAGGGAAGGGTTTGGAGGATTCAAACGCAATTGGAGACACGGATGTTTTTGGCGTGGTTCTGATAGGTGGTGCTATCATACATCCACGTTGATGGAGACTTCAACCCACGAAGGGTAACGGTTGCGCCGAGTCCACGGAGGGCTCCACCCACGAAGGGTCCACGAAGAAGCAACCTTGTCTATCCCACCATGGTCGCCGCCCATGAAGGACTTGCCTCACTAGCGGTAGATCTTCACGAAGTAGGCGATCTCCTTGCCCTTACAAACTCCTTGGTTCAACTCCACAATCTTGTCGGAGGCTCACAAGTGACACCTAGCCAATCTAGGAGACACCACTCTCCAAGAAGTAACAAATGGTGCGTTGATGATGAACTCCTTGCTCTTATGCTTCAAATGATACTCTCCCCAACACTCAACTCTCTCTCATAGGTTTTGGATCTGGTGGAAAGAAGATTTGAGTGGAAAGCAACTTGGGGAAGGCTAGAGATCAAGATTCATATGGTAGGAATGGAATATCTTGGCCTGAACACATGAGAGGTAGTTCTCTCTCAGAAATGGTAAGTTGGAAGTGTAGGTTTGTTCTGATGGCTCTCTCCATGAATGAAGAGGAGGTGGAGGGGTATATATAGCCTCCACACAAAATCTAACCGTTACACACAATTTACCAAACTCGGTGGGACCGAATCAACAAACTCGGTCGGACCGATTTAGTAAACCTAGTGACCGTTAGGATTTTCGGTGGGACCGACATGCAACTCGGTAAGACCGATATGGTTAGGGTTAGGGCATAATGTAATCTCGGTAAGACCGATTACACAGACTCGGTGAGATCGATTTTGGTAATAAGCTTTCCAGAGAGTTGGTCGGGTAAACTCGGTGGGACCGATTTGCTCTTTTCGGTGAGACCGAAATGTTACAAAAGGGAAACGGAGAGTTTACATTGCAATCTCGGTGGTACAGATCGCTCACTTCGGTTAGACCGAAACATTACGAAGGTAAACAGAGAGATTACAATCCCATCTTGGTGAGACCGAGATCCCTATCGATAGGACCGGTTTGCCTAGGGTTTGTGGCAGTGGCTATGACATTAGAACTCGGTGGCGCCGGATAGAAAGAATTGGTGTGACCGATTTTGACTTTAGGTTTAGGTCATTTGTGGATGTGAGAAAGTAGTTGAGGGTTTTTGGAGCATATCACTAAGCACATGAAGCAAGAGGCTCATTAAGCAACACCTCATCCCTCCTTGATAGTATTGGCTTTTCCTATAGACTCAATGTGATCTTGGATCACTAAAATATAAAATGAAGAGTCTTGAGCTTTTGAGCTTGAGCCAATCCTTTGTCATTAGTATTTTGAGGGATCCACTTTCATCATCCATGCCATGCCATTCATTGAGCTTTCCTGAAATAATAGTCTTGAAGTAGCATTAGCTCAATGAGCTATATGTTGTTATGAATTACCAAAACCACCTAGGGATAGTTGCACTTTCAATCTCCCCCTTTTTGGTAATTGATGACAACATATAGATCAAAGCTTCGACAAATGATAATAAGATTGAAAAACATCGTCGCTTTGAGAAGTATGTGATAAGGAAGACCTCCCCCTAAATATGTGCATAGTTTAGGATTTGCTTTGGACTGCAAATGCACAAGGAATTAGGCAGGAGCACGCGGCACGACCGGCGCTGCTTTGGGTGGCTAGAGCACGAAGACCAGAGGTTGAAGAAGCACTACGGCCGTTGGATGGACATCGTACGGTCATTGGAGCTAGAGTCGTTCATATTGACTAAGTTGACAAAGCCCTCCGTCCCCGTAAACTTAGTAGGCCCACAAGTCAGCCTCCCACCAAGGTGAGTCCCAGCTAGCTGGGGGAGAATTCATTTTTGTGTGTAATAAGGAGGCATTTTCGGTGGGTCCGAGCTGACAGCGGAGGGAACATTTTTTCGTGAAATACAGAGACCCTTCCGGTGGGTCCCAGCTATCAGGTGGAGGAATCATTATTTTGCGCGTAATAAGGCGGCATTTTCCTTTGTGGGCCCCTACTGTCAGCCTCTTCCGATGGCTGTTGTTTGTTGACCATGTTGACCTCGCCGCACCAAGAGCACAAACGCGGTGGACAAGGGCGAGGCCTAGGAAGAGAACCACCCGGAGCCGGCGAAGCCACCGCAATGGATGCCCACACTGAGGGGAGAACGAGCGCTGACTGGTCGGCTGCGTGGTGAGGCTGACGTCGCCGGAAAATAACAGGATGTGTGGGTGGTTAGAGGGATGGCCTGGCGGCAGCACAGCCAGCCACGGGAGGAGGGAGCAGGCAGTCCCGCTGGCGCTGGTTTGGGCGGTTGGAGCAGGAAGATAAGAGATTGAAGAAGCACGTCAGCCGTTGGATGGACATCCAACAGTCACTGCTGTGTGTTGACTAAGTTGACAAAGCCTTGCGTACGCGTTAAAATTTTTTTTAGGACAGTGTCATCGTCAACCTAGTAGGCCCAGAAGTCAGCCTCCAAATCTATGGAAAATAGCATACAACCCATTAGCCATTATTTTCAATAATTTACAGCCCGTTTGCTAGTTCTTAAGGATATTTTAAGCCCATATTCTTTTTATTAGCATTACAGACCATATAATCTGGGCAATGCTAAAAAATTCAACAAATTTTGCATATTTCGTTGGGGTCTGAACTCTTTTAATCACGAATTTTCGAGTCACGTTAAAAATAGTTTTCAAAAAATTATATCAAAATAAAATTCAAAAAACAATTCTCCACAAAAAAATGAATGAAATTTAGAATCTTAACTAGCAAGATGCCCGTTCATTGCACGGAACATGAAGATGCATTAGTATGAGTAGTTTATCTTGTGGGAGAAAAGATGATATTTTAATGTAATTGCTAGCTGGCTTTGGTTTTTATAAGAGTAGAGAGTAGAGAAATCCTGAAAAAAATGATATTTTAATGGAATTGCCGGTTGGCTCTGGTTTAAAATTTACTTCCCATTTCTTACAACTTATAGCCCGTTTTCTGGGGAAGCCCATTTCTTATCCCTCCTCGTCTTGAAAGATTTGCAGCCCAGCAGGGCTGAGAAAAGCAAGTAGGCCTTCGTTTTGGTATTCTCCAAAAAAAGAATTGGGCTAGCGAATTTCAGAAAGAAAAAATATATCAATTGGGCTCGTCATGTGCTTAATAAAAACGTAAGCGTGGGCTAGACGGGCCATAGCCCCCGCACAACGCGCAGTTGAGCTCCGTCTCTGAAACTGAAAAACAACTGGGCGAGCTGCTGGGTCCCTGGTGTTATCCGCCCGTTGTGTAATTTTCTCGTTTATTGACTACATTGACAATGGCGTGGAACCTAGTTGTCAAACAATGAGGAGGAAGTATTTTTTTGGCTTGTAATAACGAGGCACCTGCTTGCGAAATGCAATGACCCTGGTGGGTCCCTACTGTCAGCCTCTCCACATACAGTCATCTCATGATTCCTCTTGGTTGTTGACCATGTTGACAACGCCAGACGGCGGCGGGCACAGCGAGCTAACCAAGGCGGAGAACGATGGCAAGGCCTCAGACGGGAACGAACAACAACCATGGAAGATGCGGTAGTGTAGTGGTAGGTGGAGGGGAGTACGAGGGCAACAACATGCAAGTCAAGCATACAAATGGTACAAAAAGCCCAAGGATTAATTGTTCATCAAATTTTTAGACAAAACCCAGATTGAACATGATAGTAACATCTAACCCAACCACTCTTTTTTGCAGTCACAAACAAATGGATCGGTCTGATCCATAAAATCAACATCATGTGCAAAAAAATTTATTTCAGGATGTCTACAACTTATTATAAATATAAGCCGAGCATGTTTAGAAGCCCATTTGTCCACCTGAAACTTCTTTTTTTTTGCTGTTCAACATGTTCGTCCGTGAGAAATCTCATTTTGTAAGAATTAAGCCTCATGGACAATAGTAACC
Source organism: Triticum aestivum (assembly GCF_018294505.1). NCBI lineage: Eukaryota > Viridiplantae > Streptophyta > Magnoliopsida > Poales > Poaceae > Triticum > Triticum aestivum. Next base: position 443,510,345 of record NC_057795.1, read on the forward strand.
TCGCGTTCAACAGGAAGAATGTGACAAAGCTTCTGTTTGCCTGGTTGGATGCATATCGTCCCATTGTTATTGTCCTCAAACGAATGTCATGAGAACTGAGAAAATCCTTGTGCTTATTACGCCAACGATTGGTTATATGTTTTTCTCCATGTGGTTCTCCCTAAGTAGACATGAAGATTGAAAACAGTTAAGGTCTGAAAAAAGATTATGTCGAAAGAACGACAGCTGAACAGTTAATTCTAGTACAATATACACGGGCTTTCAATGTGCATGAAATCATCACCTCTATGTATAAATTCTCTAGAGATCGAAAGCATCGCAGCAAGCCAATAATTATGTCCAGATCAAAACTATACATACTGATATATATGATCTTGACAGAATCCAGCAGCATTGGTAGGCTATCAATGGACGAACTCTTCATCGAGCATATAACATAATATTAGTACCCAAAGTGTACTCCAAGATGATATAAAACTTATGCGCACAAATGAAAAATGCAGCATATGATTACAAATGTGTAAATGATAATATACGGTACCTGAAAAAGTGAGGAGCCAAACACCAACTCCTTGTGATTATTAAACGGGTCACGAATTACACCCAAGGTCTCCAGTTTGGGCGCAGAGACGACAATTATTTCTGAAGGTGTATAACAACTATGAAGGGGCAACCTTTCAAGTGAAGGGGCATCTTCGATGATGAGCTGCTGTCCTTTAAAACAAATTCCAATGCTTTTAAGGTGAGGTGACTTTATTTGGAGACAACTGATACCGATTTCTAGTCCCAAAACAATAAGCAAGCGCTCGAGGGCAGGGCAACTGGAGTGGATGATGCTGTGCAGTGAGGCCTCCGATAGATAAACCACCACAAGCGAAAGTTTTTTTAGCAGTGGGAGTCGAAGCATTTGTACCAGATCGTCTGGTAGATGGTACCGGGCGAAGGTGGCGGTGTGGAGAGAGGAGGAAAACCGCGAGATGGACAATGGTGGTGTGGGCACGAATTTTTGGTATGTTCGTGGTATGAAACTTTCGTGGTAATGGTAGAACTCAAACTGCTGGAGTTTTCCAAATTCAGGGGATGTCAGCCAAGCGTCCACCTTGCCGGGTATGGACAACAGGTAGCTTGTCGGGATGCAGAGGCATTGAACGGGGCCCTGCTGGTGAGAAGAGACGATGGCTCTGATGAGATCAAATTCAGGAAGGACAGATATCTGATGACAGTCGAGATTGAGGGGCGCGGTGCGCCATAGGGGGCGCCACCGAGTTGAGAGGACTTGTGTGCGGCAGCAATCCGTGGTGGGGATAAGCGAGATGATCTCCTCAAGGATGACGCCCGGGAGATCGCTGATGCGGTCCACCGGAGATTCTACCGGTTCCTCAGATCCGGGTGGGGGGGAGGGGCTCGCCGCTTCTCCCCGCGCTACCGGGTGCGGGATCTACAACCGGCGTCGCCGCTGGCGGGAGCCTCATCTTCTTGGCGCTGGGGCCAGCCGACTCCATTTTCCTTGTGGGCGTCGCGCCGAGCTCACGGGTTTGAGCAGAGTAGCCAGAGACGAGCCTAGTGGCAGTGCGAGTGGGGAAGAAGGAGGGCTGGGGATTTCAGTAGGAGTGGAAGCAGGCGTTTTCTGTACGAGTGAGGAAGAAGGTGAGCGGGGTTTTCTGGATGAGTGAGGAAGATTGGGGAGCGGGGGGAATTGGGTAGGGAGACGGAAGCGGGAGAGCGTGCTGTTCATGTTTATAAGGCCCGCTGCACTAACTACTCGCTTTTTCCCAAGAACCGCTCTCTTCTTTTGCGTTGCTGCATGACTGGCCATGCATGCAGGATGCATGTGCCCGCCGGCCACTGCATGCACCTGGTTTGTTACTAGGCCTATTTAATAGGGTGGTTATGGAGTAAATTAAGGAGATTTATTTTCTCTGTGTGCATCCACCAAATTAGAGGATGCGGTACTGGATGCAAACACTCACATTAAACTAACATTCAGAAGAACAAAAGTTCAGCATGTCTATGCATCTCAATGATTCACCATACTATAACCAATATACAAAGCTGTGAGAAGGTGTGGAAATAAAGAAAATCGGTCGATGCTTATCTGAGCAAAGGGCCTCCCTACGCACACATTAATTTCCTGGGCATGCTTGTTTCTTCTCAATATTGCGAGCACTTTGAGCATGTTGGCAACTCCACAGCTAGCTAGCTGCCTCATCTTGCAATTGATGCTGACACATTTGCAGCAAACACATGAGGCAATAGAGATGACTCAACATGGGTCCATATTGTGCAGTTCCCCTGATATCATATTCATTGTCCTGAATCTAAAAAGATAGGAAAACAGTAGCTATACTTAAACGGTGTTGCAAAACAGTAGCACATATCAATAGCTCGGCATGACAAAACACGATCATCTGGACGAAGGGGTTACTGACCTGCCTGAGGAAGATTACATATAATTTCATAAGTCCTTGGTTGATTTCCACCTTCCGCTGCACTGCTTGTTTGCTCCTCCACACATGATAGGATCGTTCCGCACTCCATTCAGCAAGTCAACGTACGAATAAGCTAATTTCGTCTTCCGGTGGTCATTGTACCTTGTTACGAATGTAGGAATACCTGGAGCACCATGAGGTTAGCTGACAGCAGGTAGATGCAGCCATATAAATTTTGTGCGGTGCTACCAAAATTGAGTTTTGTATCCCTTCCTGTTATGAGAATTCTTCTTGAAGTTGGTAGAATGTGACGGCTTGTTCTTTGCATCAAACTTGCATTTCCCCTGAGATTTGTTCTTGTTGTTTTGGGGCTGGTTGGGCTGGAAGTTCTTCCCGTGCACCATGTGGGCACTAGAAGCTCCCTCGGCGACCCGAGCACGTGTGTCTTTTGCTCTCACCTTCTCCTCAAAATCAAGAGTGCTAATGAGATCCAAAACAGAAAACTCATGTCTCTTGTTTTTCAGAGAAGTAGCAAAATCGTTCCACGAAGGTGGAAGCTTGGCAATGATGGTCCCAGCAACAAATTTGTTCGGCAACACACACTTAAAGTACTCAAGTTCCTTAGAGAGTGACTGTATCTCATGAGTCCGCTGAACAACAGAGCGCTCATCAGTCATCTTATAGTCACAGAATTGCTCCATGACGTACAACTCGTTGCCAGCGCCCGAGGGCCCAAACATGTCCTCGAGCGCAGCCCACATGTCTTTTCCGCTGTCAAACAAGATATATGAATCCACAATGGAATCATCAAGAACACTCAGCAGGGCAACTTTGAAGAGGGTATCCATGTCCTGAAAAGCTTCCTGCTGTGTAGGATTAAGATCGCCCTCAGGCTTACCCTTAGTGGCGTCATAGCAGTACATGATCTGAAACCAATATACTGCTCTTGTGCACCAACTTTTATATTGCACCCCCTTAAAAGTAGACGGCTTCAAAAGCGGAGCAAAACCACTCGGAGTAAATTGCCTGTGATCAGGTTTTTGGATTGGATTGTTGAATATATGAGCAATTTAGTATGAGATTTAATCCGAATCAGCAGTAAATAGATCATGACAACAATTGCAAACATCAAAGTAATGATGCAGACTAAACCAGGAGGACATAATCACATAATGTACAGCAGGAGCAGAACCGATGTGGTTGATGTTGTCACTCATGTCGTTGATGAAGAGGTTACCGAGTTCGGGGAAGAAGGCTGTCATTGAGGAAGTCGTCACTGGCAGCAGTCATAGGAGTGTGCTCCCCAAAAACCTAATCGCCCCTCTCCCATACAGGATCACGAAAGGCGGGGTTCGGAGGACTGCTGTCCCTTCTCGCGGTGCACGACGGAAGGAGGGCTGGAGAAGAATTGCGTGGCGGCACTAAGATCTGGAACGGTGCGAAACCATATGATACAGCAGCGACTAGGGTAGAGCATGTCAGGTCGGTCGTGCGAGTATAATAATAGGCCTTTGGCCCCCAAACCCCACGTCCAAGTCAATAATAGCTCAAAAAAAGTCAATAATAGCCCCACCAAGGTTTGTCTAAAAAAACCTGGAGTAATTAAGGCCTCCGTTAGTCCCTTTAGTATAAATACAATATCATTAATAATGGCCCCACCTTTTGTCTCACAAAGTAGAGTATGTTGGAGTACAACTGGCTACACGTTTACAATCCGCTTCTCTTCTCTCTCCTCTTCTCTCTCCTTCAACTAAGCACAAATACTATATTTAAATCCTTATAGCCTGCTTATGTCATCTAATTGTAGTACTTGCTCTAAAAGTTACTATCCACTATGTAGTCTGAAATGCCGGGCGTGCAGCAGGCGGTGCCCTCGGTCGGCACGCCACTTCAACGGCGGAAGCAGTGAGAGGTCGCGTCGCCCTGACTTGCCATCAATGTGGAGCAGCGGGCTCAGCTGGCGCTGGGCGGGAAGCGCGCGCGGGAGGGGGGAGGGGTTTTTGTTGGGCCAAGAAGGTGAGAAGCCAACTTGGGATCGGTCCGGACGGGGAAATATCATGTGCTCCCATACTCTGCATATGACACTAGTCTATGTTACTACTCCATTCTTTCCGGTTTATAGAGATGTTTAGAGTAACATAGTAATATGTTACAGTACAAGTTACTCCCCACTATGACCAGCCTTGGCCTCTCCCAGTGCTCCACCATGTATAGCTGCTAAGCCTGCCATGTAGGCATAAAATATGATGTGGCACCAATAAACTAAGCACCTATGCATTGAAGACTTGAGTTACTAAGCCATTTAATGCACTTAGCACCTCATCTAAAGAGCATTAATAGTATAGCCAGCTACTGGCTATAAGCCAGTGCCATGTCATCTACAGCCCATCTTATAGTCAACATGTACAATAGTACTAGATCAAGAGAGTGTACTACTACTTTTTTGTTCTATGGCCCACCTTTCATTGTCACAAAGTGCCTAGGAGCACGTGCTAGAGCTGGCTCTTCACGAAGAGCCCGCTTACCTTATCTCTCCTCTTCTCTTTCCTCCAACTAAGCAGAAATATACTACCGTTTATTCCTTATAGCCCATTGAATCAGCTCTATTGTACTTTTCTCTAAGCACATTTAAGAACTTGCTAGCACCCCCTTGACCGTGGACCTTGACGGTGTACGTCACCTTGTGTCTCATAATTTTCCTCGTCATCATCTGAGTCCTAGAAGATCTCACCCACATCATCATTAGCATGTAGCTGCCTTGATAGACAATTTGCGCAGAAGGAGTAGAGGCGACTGGGGACGCACCACCACCACGTCGTGGGCACTCCGTATGTGCTCGTGTGCATGCAGCGTGCGTGTTTTTCCAACGGTGCTAGCTCTAAGGCCGAGGCTGTGGTCATCTTCATCTCTGACTAGTAGTTGAGCAACGACGGCAAAGAGGTGCTGCAAGAGATGCGTATGCGCCGTTGCGTGCGAGCTTCGCCGTAGCACGACGAACCGGACGTCGCCGCGGATGGCGCATGCCTCCATGCAGCCGAGTGTGTGCGCATGCATGTGTTATTCACGTGCATTCTGCGGCCGAGCGTGTGTGCATGCACATCTTGTGTACGTGCGTTGTGTGCTCCATGTTGTGCGCGTATGTGCATGAGTTGGATCGGATGGAGTTAGTGCGTTGGCTTGTGTACATGCATGGCTTGTTGCGTGGTTATCAATAATTCAATATAAACTACTCCCTCCGTTCCTAAATATAAGTCTTTCTAGCCATTTCAAATAGACTACAACATACGGATGTATTCAGACATATTTTAGAGTGTAGATTCACTCATTTTGTTTCGTACGTAGTCCCTTATTGAAATATCTAAAAAGACTTATATTTGGGAATGGAGGGAGTATAAAACATCTTCAACTTAGCATCCTGATGTACCGTTTCTAGTGGTTAGCGAAAAGTTCATGTTCTTTTAGTTGGTTATAGGTGGGCAGTCGGCAAAAAATAGGGGAAAACGCACAAGGTTCCTTGTAGACGCTCCACCGCGAGGTTCTATGCTCCTCCTCCGTCGTCGGGAATCTATGCTCTTCAACTCTTTTCTTTTACGTGAGCTTTGTTCATCCTTTTCCCAACACACGAGACATCTAGCATCAAGGTGCACGTGTCATGCAAGAAAATGGAGATAATCAGATAAGTAGTGCGTA
>NC_057795.1:443516649-443705460 GCF_018294505.1 Triticum aestivum
TCGATGGCACGTGAATGGCACGTGAATAGTGCACGTACTCAACGACGGAGCACGGGATGGTAGCAATGACATGGTCAGCCCTTTTTTGGAGAGAGTACGTACTACTAGTTAACAACTTTGATGTGTCCCGTCAACTCGTAGAACGACGAGAAGCTTGATTATGCCTTCTCCCTCGCCAATGTGTGCGTGGTGGATCGTAGCACGAGGAGAAACTTTTGCTTACAAGTGGTGGACGTGCAGCAGTTCATTTGGTGTCAGATTGCCAGAAGCACTACTATAGAACCATCGACTTCCGGAAGAGGCGAAGAGCCAAGCGCAAGGTCACCTAGTACTAACCTTAGGCTAGGCGTAGTTGGAGTAACGTAAGTAGGGGTACCTCCTTTTTTTATTCTAGAAACAACCACACGTGAATATCAAGGTGCTAGTTATGTAGAACAAATTTCCTGCAGTCCATGCTTAGCCCTCCTCTATCTCTCTTCTCAGCCAGCCAGCGGACGCACGGAGCCCATCGTCTGTTTGCTCACATGCGGCCGCACATGTCAGTGAAAATGCAAGAGGACCCACTGAACCTGCACATCTTTCACCTCGATGTGCCGCTGATGAAAAACAAATCCAAGAAAGATCTTCGGTGGCCGCTTTTGGAGTTACTCAAGAGTAGTAGTAAGATTCTATTTACAGTTTAACCCAAGATGCACATCTTGTGGCTTCAACTACCACTCTATTTTCTTTCATGACACGACCTAGATGCTGGATGTCCCACATGTCGGCAAAAGGAGGAAGAACCCGACCAAATCTTTGGTTGTGCTCTCGGATTAGACTAGTTGTGCTAACTTAAAAAATTTATTGTGTACTCCCTCCGTTCCAAAATACTTGACTTCCGTTTGTCCAAAAATGGATGTGCCTATGTACTAAAACATGTCTAGATACATATATATTTTGAAAAATACTACCTCCGTCTGGGTTTATTGGTCCCCATTATATTTCGTGCCAAATTTTGACCATAGATGAAACTAACAAAATGTTTAAGCATGTCACCAAACATTATTTTTTTGAAAACTATCTTCAAATACGAATCCAATGAGATAATTTTTCTTGACATGCATTAACATTTTGTTAGTTAAATCTTTAGTCAAAATTTGACACAAACTACAAAGGGGACCTATAAACCAGGACGTAGGTAGTAGAAGGCATGTATTGTGCAATGGAGGGAGTAGAATGGATGCAAGTTTTTGTATTGGGAAGAAGAGTACATCCATATATTGATAGAGCATTGGAGTCGGCCTTACAAGTGGGACCGCAGTTGAGGAAACCGACTATCGGCAAACCCCCACCTCGCCCATCGCGCGATGGCTGAGTTAGAGAAACGATGAGGTTGAAGATATTGCTCTAGCACAGACTCCAAGAAATATGGTGTCAGATGGAAATCGTGCTGGTGGCGTGTGCCGTACTCCTGGACGTGAATGCTTGTTCTGGCCCATGCCACCCTACTACTCCTACTACTTACTATATAGTACTAGTATCGAGGATTCGAGGTGCTGGTTACGTACAATATGGCTACAGTAAAAACACCTGCACGATGCGCGAAGCATGTGAAGCTAGTACAAATAGTGTACTGCTATTGTTGATTGGCCTCATCCGATAACCTGTTGCAATGCACGTACAATTATGTATTCGGAAAATATTTTTTTGCCTCGTCGCACCACTCACTCATAGAAGCAACTCGAAAGCCATTCACAAATTTAGTAAGTTTATCACAGGCATATCATTTTATTACATACAACAGGTCATCAACCCACATCGACAACGACGATACATTATAAATACTAAAGTTTTCACCACACAACAAATAACAAGCAATGAAATGAACTTCAACTCAACCATTCCTCAGTGTTGGAAACACTTGCTTTGAACCACAAGTGATTCTCTGGGACGGGGCATCTATTGTCGATCTTGAGACCAACGCAGGACTGACCATCCAGGCTGAAGCGGCCTACTATATCAGCACCAGGGTAGGGAACCACGCTAATGTCCGAGGTATAGATACAGTTGCTTCTCATAAATGGTGCTAGTAACATTGTGTTAGCAGCAGTTGGATCGCCTTTCACCATCATTAGATAGTTTTGTCCAAGGAAGAGCGAGTTTTCTCCAAGACTATCAATTCTGTACCAGGGAGAAGGTGTTGGCGCTAGCACACTAGTATCCATCCCGAATACCATGCAACGGGTGTTGGAATAGGTCCAGAGAGTGCGACCATGGGAGACTACACCTGCTTCCTTAGAAGTAACATCATCAGTGGGCTATATACACACGAGAAGAGGTGATCCATCAGAATTAGTTGCCAGGCGCCAACGAGTATATGGGCGCTGCTCGTCCTCATGCTCGTGATCATCACCATCGTCATCTCCCCCTTGGTTATAAATTTTTTCAAGTATAGGTGGTGGAATGTTCACAGGACCTTGGAAACACAAGAAGAAGGTTAATTAGTAAAGGGAAACTTGCTAACCCGCATGCATGTGGTTGAAACAATTATAATTACGGTGGAAGACAAATGTACCAAAACCATAACGATTCCATGCAAAAACAGTGCCACGAGTGGTGGCAGCAAACACAAGGCCCTCGTATTGAATTGCATCACAGTACTCATGCGTGTACAGAAACTGATTCTTGAGCAATGTCCATCGAGTCAAACCAGCAACGACGGCAACAAGCTTGTCGAAGATAGCAACAACTTCATAGTTGTTGTAATTCCAAGAGCGGGCGGGAACTCGAGAAATTGCTATCTTCTATAGAAGACAGTCACCATGATTGTATTTGAACGTGCGTACAATACCGGTGTGCTCAACCTCTGGGCGGTCTGCTGAGATTTTTTGAAGTGGAACCCGATCACGAGTGTACACATTCACAAGTTCCCACTTGCAGTTGGACCCAATGTAAACAACCCAATCTCCATATGCGCCTGCCCAAGCCTTGCCCTCAAGCGATGGCATCTTAACATCATACGTATCATTATCAAGCGGCATCAACTTGCACAGGGCGAGGCCTCTATCGTGACGGCGCCAGTCATCAGGGTCACGGCGAAGAAGATAGGGGAGATCAAACCGCTCCTTGACTCTTGGGTTCCTTCTAATGATGTTATTAGTTGAGTCAAGAATGAGCTTGAATGAACCTCCCATGCTAGCCGAGGTGATGATGTCGCACCGATCAATGAGTTCCTCCACCACGTCATCTTTCAGATCGGGGCAAGAATAATGGGGTCGTTTCTGTCCTGTTCCCTCCATGGAGAAGACGATCGAACAATGGCAGAAGAAAGGGTGAAGGGCTGAAGGAAAATGGAGGAGGGAGAGGAAGAGCGTGCGATAGCAGTTCCAAATCGAGAGGGAAAGGCGAAGAGTCAGTGGACAGTTGCCAGTTTGCCACGGTTCACGAAGGGGCGCCCCGGCCTACACGTCGGTTCGAAAATACTCCTACTACTCGCCATCGTCTCACTGATATCTTGGAACGGGACCACATGTCAACGAAACATGGTGTGTAATTTCTCGTGCAAAATGCGATCTGGCTGCGTTGGGCCGAGGTGCCGCATTAGTTTTTTTTTGAAAGTTTGCCGCATCAGTTATCGACCTTTATTTTTTTAACATGCAATCTGAATGGATAGCTCCTGTGGTCATCACACATGAGCGGATATAGTGATGGTTGATTCGCCCGAGCAACTTATTACTATGGGAATATGGGAGTACCAGCAGATTCAAGGAACAGAGAAATGATGGTTTCTTCGTCCGAGCAACTTACTGTGATGAAGGTGGGGCTCTGTGATTTGACTGCTCACTAGTCATTACTACTGCGGCGCAATGACCGGGGTGAATCTTTCCCTGAAGTTGTGTTGTGCACTCAATATTGCTGCATGGCAGGTGGAGCCGGATGAAGGATGTCCAACATGTCGGAGAAACAAATGTTTGGATACTCTAACTCAGTTAGAGGTTAGAGTTAGATTCTAACCCTGAACTAACTCTAGCCAAAGAGGTGTTTGGATGACAGGGTTAGATGGAGTGCGGATACGGAAAGGTGCCTTCACGGGCAGTGCGAGAGGGAGGGAGGAAGAGGACGAGAAGCTTCGAGGAAGTGGGGAGGGATCTGCTGCGAGGAGAGCGAGAGAAAAATGTGTTTTTAGTGGTCCCAAGAAGAACTAACTCAAATAATTACCTCTTGGGTGAGTTAGATTTTTTGGATGGGTTAGATGCATCTAACCCAAACTAACCCTCCTGTTTGGATATTTTTGGGTTAGTTGAGTCCAAACTAACCCAAACTAACTCTAACCCATGGATCCAAACAGGGCCGAAGTTGAATTGTTTCTGGCATTGCTATCAATCCTTCAGGATTTGATTATATGTACGCATAATTTTGATGAAATTGTACTGTGATGCTATGAAGGTTTCAACTCTAGTTCCCACAGGAAAAAAAGGTTTCAACTTAGGATTCATGTGTCTTGCCTCGAGATTATCTCGTTACAACATTCCATCAAATACAAATGAAACTACCATGGCTAATGCATCTCGATGGTTTGCAGATCAGCGCCAATATTCACATCACAACTGAAGACAAAGTTGTGAGAAGGTGTACAAATAAAAAAATTATAATTGATCGATGCTGTTCATAGGCATGGCTCCATTTCCTTGGCACAATGTTCATTGCTTGGCAGCTAGTTTCACCCAGCTCTGTAGCCAAAAAAGAGGTGTATGAAGGACACCACAATCTGATCATTTTGTGCAGCTCCACTAAAATTGGGCGGACCATCCCTGTTTGCAAAGATATCCAGTCAGTGTGATTACAATAATAGTGGAACTAGATGATGAAACATAACACACATAAATAGAAGCCGATCACCTCTACGATCTCTCTTTAGGACTTAACTTCTTGTTGGAGAAGATTAGGCACAGAGTTGGATGAGGAGGATAGCAAAACCAATCTACCTTTCCACAGTCCCACAGAAATGTAAACACATTGCCCGTGTGACATTTTGGCGGAACTGAACAAAACACTCTTCAGAAAAGTGATTTGTGCAGTTCACCAAAAGGTCACAATAGCAACGAGGTGAAAATGGATAGCCCTGTTTGCAAAAGGAGGTCGAAAGGAAACAATTACTGCCCAATAACACGAGTTGAAGACACATACGCCGACAAAAAAGAAGCATGTTCCATGTAAAAACGGAAAGATAGCACATGGTGATTTATCAAAAATGGTTTGAGGACGAGATTGCAAGATGGAAAGTACACCGGCCGAGATACGATTTAAGCAAACAACTAAAGAAGATCCACATGCAGCAACGTGGGAAGATGAGCAGTGGAGCAAGGCTGGAGGAAGCTGTACCTGAGGGTCGTCGAGATGTTACTAGGAGGGCGCCGGCGGCCAGGATCTGCCCATACTGCGGTAGCGAGCAAGTGGTGAAGGCCCTACCGCGTCGGAGCTTGGTCAGAGAGAACATCGGGTACCACAAATTGGGACGAGCTGCCTCAACGCCGTCGAACGGAGAAACGATGTACATCCTCCCTTTCCGCCGGCGGATGGGATGCGGCCGGATCACTAACCAACGCTGAGAGAGAGAGGCCACGGCGGCCTTGTGTGAGATGGTGTGACGAGACTCACGAGAGACAAACCCATTTTTCCATTTTTCCCACGGCAATCATTTTATATTCTAGGCATGGTACCCGACCCTCCTTCGAGTAAACAACTGCTACACGCGTCAAATTATCACGTGGGCTGCTTTTTCGTATAGAAACGAACTCCATCGTGTACCATGCGGGTGTGGCCGGGAACGAGACATGAGTACGTGTGTCCTGCGTGCACTTCTTCTTTAGGTGCAGGTATGTACGTGGGTGGGTGTGAGAGAGATGGTTTGTGCAAAACAGAGGCAATGTGTTGATGATATCTCAATCAAAAAAACGTAATATATGCAATGTGTGTGAAATGGAGTCATGGACGTGAGATACCGATAGAATTGAAAACAAGAATGAAGTGTGTGGCTGCGCGATCGATAAAGATTGCCATCGAATTTGTGTTTGCCCATGTCAAAGATACAGGGCGGCTGGCCTACTGGAATTTGAGAGGGCAGAGGTGCAGTTCTTCTTCGTGGCATGGATACCTACCTACAACGTTCAACTATCGGTGTGTGTGTGGGGGGGGGGGTAGAGACCGGTCGACTAGTATATGTGTGGGAAAGGAGAGAGACCTAGCTATGTTTTGAGGGAGATCAATCGACATCCATGGATATGTGTAGCAGAGGAATAAGGTTGGGAAAAAGACAAAGGTAGAGCATCGGAGGGTTGGTGGTGGAGTGGCGTCTCACAAATGATGGGAGAGGCCTGCTAGACAAACGGAGGGTATGAGTGCAATATCAATAAGAGAGGGCGGGGGATGTCTGTCTGTCTATGCACGTGCGTGTGAGAGACGGGTCGGGAGGTATTCAAGGATGATGAGGGGAGAAGATATGGTTGTGGTAAGCATGCGTAACTACATAGGAAGATCAACCGTCGTGTGTCCGAGAAAAGGAGAGACATAACTAGCGAAGTAAGTGTATCGGTGCTTGGTGAAAACGAATTATAGCCGACCTGGCTATATGTAGGGAGATCAGTTCATATACACGCCTGCATGTGTTAGAAGCAAATAAGGCCCGGAGAGGCAGACAGGGGAAGAGGGTGTGGCTAGGAGGTGGTGCGAGAGGCCTACCATGTCGAGGGGGGAGGAGTGTGCGAGCATGTGATTAATGAAAAGAGGGGCGGGAGTGTGCACCTACGGGGAATCGTATTGGACATATGGGGGCATGGACGGTGAGAAGAGAAGAGGGGAAGTATATATGTGTTTGTTTTAGGCACACTTGGCTAGAGAGGTATATCGACCGGTGTGTGCCAGAAAAAAGGAGCCGGGGGCCTACACACACCGCTGGTGGACGTCCTAAAGAGAAATAATGAATGTGCGCGATGGAGGGGACGCTAAGGGTGTGTGAGGGGGGTGGGCGTGTGCATGCACGATAGAAAGTTAGCGCTAGCTAGCTACAAATAGAAGAGGATCGTGAAGGTGTAAAAGACGAACAAATATCATAATTCATTATAAAAAAGTGGATACGGATATTTGAAGAAGATATCATAATGTAGAACATTGATTATAATTTGGGCTAATGTGTGGCTTTTGCAACTCAGGTCTAAATACTTGTCATAACGTAGGGGGCGGGGCACTATACTTTGTGTGATAAACACGGTGTACGTATGGAACATGGTTTAGATTATGAATATATAGTTAGTACATCAAATGTACTATTATTTGGAATCAACATCAAGTGTATTCAAAAAATAGAATTCGAGTTCATGTAGTACACGTAGTTCATATCTATCTCTATAGTAATCATGTGGTGTGTTATTAAGGTAATACACGAATGATGGTTGAAGTTGGCAACAATCATGATTGTAGATTCTTATTGAAATAGAAAAACGAATTCAAATTTAGTTCGAATTGCAGCGGTAGTATAGACATTTGGAATGCACTAAAATGTTGGTATGAGTAGGTTACATGCATTATACAGCAAGCGAAAAAATTTAATCGGACATACCATGGATTCATACTCCCTCCTTCCATCTATATAGGGCGTAATGAGATTTTTAAGACTGCCTTTGACTATTTACAAGATTAATAGTACATGACATGCACAATGTGAAAATTATATCATTGAAAGAACCTTTGACAGACGAAGTTAACGGTGTGCTTTGTGTAAGTTGCATGTCATATATCATTGCTCTAATATATGGTCAAAGTTAGCATTGAAAAACGCATTAGGCCCTATATAGATGGAAGGAGAGAGTAGCTTTGAATAGCATTTGTATAGTAAAACGGGGCAAGACTCTCTCTTTGTGTGGTGTGAATAGTTTTATTTTTTTGTTTTGTTTTTGGTTGAGGGAAGTGTGAATTGATTTGGTGTGTACAAGTACAATATTACTACACGTTAGGCTTGTCCCTAAAATTCAACCCACGTCTTGTTATATCCCGAAAATTCAGATATCGTGCTCCCAAAACTGGCGCCTTCACAACCCGCGCCTTGCTATCCTGAAATTACAATGCGCACGAAAACTCCCTCCAGCTGCCAAATCCCGACACGCGAAATCCCCCTTCTAACCCTGAGCCGAAAGGTCCGCTAGTTCAAATCAGTGGGGGGGGGGGGTACTTTTGTAACACACCCTACATTTTGGACAAGTGCGTCCCTAAGTCATGCTTCACCCCCTCCCATCGCCCCCTTTTCTCCATTCGAAATCCTAGGCCGCCATAACCTCTCCGCTCTAGCCGCGAAACCCCACCCTCCTCCATCCGCCACGTCACCGCTGCCCAGCCGGAGCTCTTCCCTGACGACGTCGTCCACCGCTACAGCTCGACGTCCCTCGTCCACCTCCCCGGATGAGGATCCGTCGTCCATCTCATCGTCCCGCCGGTTCAGCCACCCCGTCCTCCACCTCCAAGGAGCTGCTCCGACGATCGCCTCGTCTATCGCGGCTGCTCCATCCCCACAGCACCGCCTTAACCTGCTCCACCGGAACCGCAGCATCCTCACCGACTCCTCGAACGAAGCCGAGGCCTACTCGGCACCACCAAAGAGGTTGTACACTCATCGCATCACACCTTCTCCTTAACTCGACCTCTCGACGCCGACGGTGCTCCATCCCGCACCCCCATGGAGCGGCTACCTTGAAGCCGGCTCCGTGGGCGACATCTCCACAGCGGCTCCCCCCCAGTGCGAGGCCCCTTCGGCGGCAGCGTCCATACCAGCTGGATCTGCTGCTGCTGCTCCGGCTCTCGCTCGCTCACTCGCGCTGCTGCTGCTGCTCCGGCTCTCACTCGATCGCTCGCTCCTCCAGCTGCTGCTGCTGCTCTCCCCCTTGCTCGTGCTGCTGCTCTGCTCTGATTAAGCCACACTTCAGTCGACTGAATCGACTTTTGGGTCAGTCAATTTTCAGGGGTTGCGGGGGCTCGCCGGAGTTAAGGAAGAACCACCCGTAGCGGGAACGGGGGCTCGCCGGAGAGGTACCCCACTATCTATCTTAGGGTTCAGGGTGGGGGGCGGGGGGCCTAGAGGGCTGGTCGGGGCAGCAGTGGCGAGTTGTTTCGGGGCGGCGAGGCGGCGCTGGGGCGGGCGGTTCGGCCGGTGGTGGCAGGCGGCTCACGGGGTGTAGGTTGAAGATGAACTGCAGACCCTCCCTAAACTACATGTCAAGTGCCTCTCTGCTACCATTGCGTTCAGTTTCGACAGTAGCATTCAGATTCCACAGTAAATTTCAGTTTTGACAGTTAAGTTCAGAGTCAACAGTTTTTACCTCATCTATTGTAGTCAGGTGGTTTTTGGTGATGTTAATTTTACATCCATTTTACATCATCTATTGGAGATGCTATTAGAATTCCACTTGAGATTGACGATGTCTGTCTTGTGATGCTTCAGCCTTGACGTCTTACGGTTCACCGGAGCTGCTCCAATGACAGAACGATCCATCACAACAGAGCAGTGCCCTGGATGCCGTCTACAGATTCCTCAGATCTTCCTCCACACCTCCGACAGCCACCTCTGCCTCAACTGCTTCAGCGACCAACCCAATGATGGTGAGGTCGACACGGCTACGGCAAAGAGGTTGTACACTTGTTGCATCACTTATTACTATACATTGACATTGATCCATTAGGGCTATTTTGGTTCAACGGAAAAACTTAGCAATAGGGAATTTTCCAATGGCACTCTACTATTCAATTATTCATGCATTTTGTTGAAAGGAATGAAGCTAAACATCCACCTGGACCTACTTTTCAAAATCCTATGCATGAAAACAAGACCAAGTGCATTAGTGCCAGAATAACATTCTAACTGTACACGCTTTCATATGGTTTCTCTTTATTTTGGCCATGTTTCTTTGCATTCCTCTGCTCTTCCAATTCCTGTAAACCAAACACCCAAGTTGACAGAAATCCTGTGTTTACAAATGCTCTGTTTACCATGTGCATTTTCCTATCCTATTCCGGTGTTTTTCCTGTCCCTGCATTTTAAGAATCATGCAAGCCAAATGAGCCCTTACAGAATTACTTCAGTTACAGGTACATGTCAAAGGGAACTTTGTGTGGTTTGTCCTGCTCCTGCCGCGATGTCGTCCACCTCACCTGAGCTGCTCCATCGACAGAAGCATCCACCAAACCAGACATCACGACTCCTGACCATCTTTCGCCGCCTCAGATCTCCTTCCCTGCCGCCGGCACCCACCCCGACGACATCATCATCATCATCGACTCAGCAGATGAACCTGAGGAGTACACGGGTCCACAAGAGAGGTCGCACTCTTTTGTTTCTGTTTATGTTATGCATTGCTTAAACTTACCTGCTACTTTATCATCCTGTTCAGCTCTTGGACTCCCAAGTCAGGTCCAAATTAATGTTCAAACTTGAGTTCTAAATTAGTTGTGGGGCACATATCAAGGCAACAATGAATAGTATGTCTGTCTAATATCTGGTTCACCTAGGGTATGCCTATGTTGTTCATCTTGGGTGGGAAACAAATAGTAAAGCAATCATCATCTATCTTTTTATTAATTTAAAGCAATCATTAGCCTGCTATCTTAATTTTTGGATCCGTCCACTGGTTGTTATCATCACTCTAAATTTCTGCATGCTCTCCTTACATAATCTCACCATATTTTTTCGTATGCATGTCAGATATTGTACATAGTCATGCTGAACATGTATAGAAAAAGAGAAGAGTTTTGCGCGGCAATACAATGTCATGTAGACATTGCTCCATGGTGGGTTCAATGGCAAACCCTCCCCACCCCTCTCCAGATTGTAATCCAGAGGAAGGTATCTGTTCTGAGGCGGATTCAGACGCCGCTGACCACTCCTATTTACCCCCCAAGGTGTTTGTTCTACCTTGGCATGATGATGTTAGTCATATCTTGCATATGTTGCCTTGTAGTTCCTATTTTTGACATCATATATGTCATCTGCTTAGTTTAGACATGTTCTGTAATGCCACCTGTTTAGTTTCTATATCATATATGGGAATTATGCAGTCTCATGTCTTTTAGCTAGCCATAATATATGTGAAATGTGCAATGCCATCCTGTTTAACCAGGCATCATATATTTGAATGATATCTTGCCCATCCTTTTCTTCATTACATTTCCATTTGTCGACAATGTTTGTACATGAAATTACTCTTCCTGTGAATCAGCCATTTGGGTGGGAGATGGAAAAATCTGGTGTGAAAATAAGGCCTTCAGAGCAGACAGTGCTACCTGTCAAAGCAGATCTCTTGTTGGGTCCCGATAGCTCCTCAGAGATGGATTCAGAGACAGATGACTAGTCCTATTCCCCCACTAAGGTGTATGCTCTAACTTGGCACGGTTATTGTTGGTGTCAAAACCAGCGGATCTCAGGTAGGGGGTCCCGAACTGTGCGTCTAGGCGGATGGTAACATGAGACAAGGGACACGATGTTTTTACCCAGGTTCAGGCCCTCTCGGTGGAGGTAAAACCCTACTCCTGCTTGATTGATATTGATGGTATGGGTGTTACAAGAGTTGATCTACCATGAGATCAAAGATGCTAAACCCTATAAGCTAGCCTATGGTATGATTTTTGTTCGTCCTACGGACTAAAACTCTCCGGTTTATATAGACACCAGAGAGGGCTAGGGTTACACAGAGTCGGTTACAATGGGAGGAGATCTTCATATCGTATCGCCAAGCTTGCCTTCCATGCCAAGGAAAGTCCCTATCCGGACACGGAACGAAGTCTTCAATCTTGTATCTTCATAGTCCGGGAGTCCGGCCAAAGGTCATAGTCCGGCCATCCAGACACCCCCTAATCCAGGACTCCCTTAGTAGCCCCTGAACCAGGCTTCAATGATGACGAGTCCGGCGCGCAAATTGTCTTCGGCATTGCAAGGCGGGTTCCTCCTCCGAATACTTCATAGAAGATGTTGAACACCAGGATAGTGTCCGGTTCTGCAAAATAATTTCCACATGCCACCGTAGAGAGAATAATATTTACACAAATCTAATCCGCCACAGTATTCCGCGGCATGACATCATGCCATGGCCTAGCCTTTATTTATTTTACCGTTCCACCTTAGCGCGCTTGGCGAGGCGTTTCCTTGGCACGTCTTGTCGAAGTAGAGATCGTGTCCCCTTATTTTGGGATTCTCATTAATACGGGCGTGGGTAACCCAACCGCGCCTTTTGGTATGACTCTCCAATTGAAAGTGAGTCCCAAACGGTTACGAGGAGAGCTCTTGGTATCCAACTCCTTTATAAAGAGACCAAGGCTCGACTCCCTCTTCCTTCAATCCAATCAAATCCGCCCCTCACCTCGAGTTCCAACACTCAAGGTTTCAAGTTTTAGGCGCTTCGGACCTCCGACGATGTCCGGCTCCAACCTTCAATGCCGGTGGGTGCCTTCCTCCATTACGGAAGAAGACGTGCGAAAGCTGAGAGATGCCAGGTATCTAACTGGCTAAATCTCGCATAGGCTGCCTGCTCAAGGGCAGGCCATTCCTTCTCCTCAGCCCGGTGAGAGCGTGGTGTTCACATCTCACTTCCTTCGGGGGTTAGGTTTCCCGATTGATCCCTTTGTGAGGGGGCTGATGTTCTATTACAGGCTGGAATTTCACGACCTAGCTCCGGAGTCCATCCTCCAAATTTCGTCGTTTGTCGTAGTGTGCGAAGCCTTCCTCCATGTCACCCCCACTTCGGATTGTGGCTTAAAACCTTCAAAGTAGAGCCAAAGATGATCGAGGGGCAACACGCTGAGTGCGGAGGAGCTATCATAAGCAAGATAGCCGGCGCTCCATGGCCCGAGGGCACTTTCCAAGAAGAGTTCGGCTTATGGCAACAGGACTGGTTTTATATCACAGCCCCCAGGGGCACCACATGGGTGGTGCCTGCTGCTTTTCGCTTGGGTCCCCCTCCACGACGAGCGTCATGGGTCAATGAAGGGCTTATCTGGGGTCCGTCCAAAGACGTGCCCCTACTGCAGGGCCACATTCGAGATCTCCTAGAAAGAGATATTAACCTGACCATAGTGGCGCAAGTTATGCTGATTCGCCGCACGCTGCCCTGCAAATGTCGCCCCCTTCGCCTGTGGGAATTTAAACCGGAAGGACCGCGAGTCCTCCAACATTTTATGGGCGCAACGCCCATGGAGATGTAGAAATTGTTCTTCGGACCACAAACTAGGTGTCCGGATTTATCCGAGGACGCAGGTCTGAGCTACAATCGCCAAGATGTTAAGGTAAGCAGCCCCATATTTGGACACACCATCCGTATTTTCATCATAAAGCGGCCCTTTGACAGAGCTATCCTTTGAACAGGAGTGGATAGCGAAGGCAAAGCTTATCAGGTGTCCAGCCCCCCTGCCCGAGACTGCGCCAGATCCCGTGTTAACCAGGATGCTGCAGGTTATGTTTTCAGCAGAGGGCGAAGAGGGGAACCAAGGAGCTGCCCCCTCCACGAAGGAGACTGTCAAGAAGGGGGGAATCGAGAAATCCCCCAACCTGGGAAAGAAAAGGAGTGCCTCTGAAGACCCGGAGGAGACGACCTCGAAACGGGGGAAGAAATCTTTGTCAGAGGATCCGGCGCCGGAGACTGCCCCGGCCCCATTGCGCCCTCACAAGGATCAGCTTTCCTCCGAGCCGTAAGTAAAGAGAGGGGCTCAAAAATTAGTGGCATCCCTGTTTTATTTCTAAGGAAGATAACCGAAATATTACCTTGCAGTTCGGATCTTGACCCTTCTCAGCAGAGCTCGTCTTCAGAGGATCTCCGTCCGGAGATGATAGAGAGCGAAACGCCCCCCCTATCTACACCAACTTACGAGCCAGGCGACCCCGAGGTGTCGTCCCGGCGGGTTTCTCCAAGCCCGGATCCTGAAAAAGGTCGTCGGGCTCGTCCGGTGCCCTCTACTGCGCGGTCAGAGAGGCTGAGGGATCTGCTCGGGCGTGCACCCGTCTCAGAAGAACACCGTGTGTTGATGAACATGGTGATAGGAAGGGTTGCATCGGCGGAAAGCGGATTGTACGAGGCCGCCAGGAGTTTACTGACAGGCTTTGAGGTACGTGAAAAGGTGTACCTATTGGTAGAGTCGCATAGAATGCTCCCTGTATAAATAGTAGCCCCTGAGACTCTGTGTGTCGTCAAGAGTGATGGCGCACAAAGGATCAAAACCCCAGGTATAAAATGTTACCTTTTTAAGAAGGTGGCGAGGTGTTCGGTGGCTAGCCGGACTGATGAATCTGCCGAGTTAAAGCGGCAACTGGACGTGGCAGATGCCGACATCGCGCTTGTAAATAAGCGACTAGACGAGGCACAAGGTATACTCCACAGATATCTGATAAGAGGAGTTGAATGCTCGTTTCTTACAATATATATATATACATATATATATATATATATATATATATATATACATATATATATATATATATATATATATATATATATGCTTATTGCAGATAGTGCTGCTTCCATGGAGAACCTTCGGGCGGAACTTGCCCGAGCCAAGGAGCAAGCAAGAAAAAGTGATGCGGCGGCCGTTAAGGCGGCTGAAGAGCTGAAAGCCGAACAGGCTGCTCACTGCCAGAGTAAGAAGGCAATGGCCGAGATGGCTGTAAAATTGAAGGATGCTGCCGACCGCTGTGAATTTCTAGAACAAGAAAAAGGGGCGGCTCAGAAGGACCTTGAGAAGATCACTACCGAGGTCAAGGATGCTCGCTCTGCGATGAGAGCTATGAAGGAGGAGCTACGTCAGGCCGAGGATATCACGGCTGGAAAGCCCTATATGCTGCGGATGAAGTTCGGGGATCCTAAGTATGCTTCGTTAGACCGTAAGTGGAGTGCGGAAAACACTTATCTGGATGTGGCAGCGAGTGCGGCTGGCGCAACCGAACACTTCCGAGGACGAGGCGACCATAATTTGGAAGAACTGTTTTGGTCGCAGTTCCACAAGCCAGAGCGCCCACTTTCGGTACCTGACCGTTTGGCCGCCTTTGCGGAGCTGAACAGGTTATCCGGACTCGCCATGAAGTATGTCGCGTGTCGTTTGTGGCCTGGGGAGCCGGAGCCAAAAAGTTACTTTGGATTGGTGCAGCAGTTCCTTGGTTCCGTGCCGCATGTCGATGTACTGAAGAGGTCGGCGTGTATAGAGGGTGCACGAATGGCTCTTGCCCGTGTCAAGACATACTAGGCGGATATGCAGGCCAGTGTTGCCGCATCCCAGGATTTGGACGAAGGCCGGGTATCTGCCGAGCACTACCTTGAGGAAGTTCTTCCGGGCGCTCGTTTAATAGAAGCGCAGTGCTCGAAGGATGTTTTGTTCGAATAGCAGGTGCTATTGTAAAATAAATATTTTGATAGAATATAAATGCTTTTTATACTTGTGCTTGCAAAAATTATAACACCTCCTGTGCGACCGTTAATGTATATGTGTATATAACCTGAAAGATGGCAGTCGTTGGCTTCAGCCCCACGCATGTAATGCGGGGGTGTTCGCAAAAAATGCACCTTTTCACACTTAATCCAACGTCTTGGTCCTACAAAGGAGGTGATGGCACGGCGAACGAGGCAACCGGACTATAACGCTTTATCATTTTCACTTAGCCATAGGAGTTTGACATTGGGGCTACTTAATAGCCCCTGGAGGCACCGCGTTCTCCCGAATCTGGGGCGCGTGTGTGCCTAACCGGGAAGCGGTCCTTTGTTAATGCGGAGGAATCCTAGAGATTTTGAGAGTCATCGAGTGGTTGACCAGTCTCTCGCTGTATCATGACAGTTAGTTTTCGGCTTTCTCTACTGAGGTGCTCGCCTGGCCGAACCGGGGCACAATCGCAGTAGTTCTCCTGGTGCCGCGTTAGCCGATATAACGGAACGTAAGGCAGCAAAACACAGCAGCCGGGCAAACCCAACATTTGACCAAAGACATGATTCGGAGCTGATGCATATAAGGCGTAACTCGCGACGCCGAACACTCCCTAAGGTATTCGGTCTTTATGAAGACGGGCCGAAACAGAGCCCTTGGTAAGAAAGCCCCTTGTGTCCAGGTATGCGTGAAATTCTGGCGTGGCCACATGCCAAAACTCCAGTCTCCTCCTCGGTTATGACGAAGAACCGGGGGATGTTTTCAACAAGAGACAGTAAAAGAGGTTTACGCAGGGTCTTAATCTGAAAAGAATCCTTAGAATGGGTCCCTACTGCACGTCTGCACCTGTGTCTCCGTTGTGCCGTATCCTGGACGGGCGTAGCACGGTGTTTGTCTGTGAAAAAGAGGAACTTTAGTAAACAGGCGTGCGGGAAATCTATATTATAATAAACATGAGATAGTTGGAGTAAGAAGGGAGCCGCATTGTCTCCTAGCGTGAACACGCGGAGCCCCTTGTACAGGGTTGTGCGGCTATTAAGTCCATGTGTGTTGACGCCGGACTCGTCTAGCCGTGTCCGGGCTAGATTAGTGTGCGGCTGTCCAGGCGGCTGCACCCTTACCCGTATTTTGGGGGTCAATTGTCATTCCCCTGTGATGAGATGATGCCTCGTGGGCCGGGCATTTTAAGTGTAAGGGATGCATAGTGTGGTATTGCGTTAAAGCGGGCGAAAGCTTCACGTCCCAGTAGTGCTTGATAGCGACTTACGAATGGGGCGATGTGGAAGGTTAGCTTTTCGCTTTGGAAGTTGTCGGGTGAGCCGAACTTAACTTCTAATGAAAGGGAACCCATAGTCTGGGTATCTGGGCCCGGCGTGGCTCCTCGAAAGGAAGTTTTGCCGCGGCGTATTAGCGCTAGGTTTACCCCTAGTTTGTGGATTGTGTCCTGATATAACAGGTTTAAGTCACTGCCGCCGTCCATAAGGACTTGTGTAAATTGTAGTCCGTTAATAACCGGATTCAAGACCAACGCAGTCCAGCCTGCGTTCCGGGCCCCTCTGGAGTAATCCCGATGGTCAAAGGTGATTGGTTGTAACAACCAGTGGCGGTGCTCCTCTGGGGCTGGCTGTGTGCCGCGTGTCTTCATAAGCGCCGTTCTTTTTGCCCTTTTGTCATATGAAGTGAATTCACTGTTTTGACTTCTTGTGGGAACTTCTTTTGTTCTCCGGTGTTCTGCTTGTGGGGCGCGTCGTCATCCTCGCTTGGTGCGTCGAGCCCCTTGTGTTCGGCATTGAGTTTGCCGGACTGCTTGAAAACCCAACAATCTCTATGGGTGTGGTTTGCAGGCCTCCCGGGGGTGCTGTGGATTTGACATATTTTATCCTTGATTTTGTTGAGGTTAGACAGCTCGTTCCTATCATCTTTGGGCGGCGGCTTTTTTTGATTTTGCTGAGAGCTTTTGAATCCGGCATTGACTGCCGTGCTCGTTGGGCTGTTGTCTTTGATTCGGCGTTGTTCTTTGTTACGGCACGGTTTCCCATTTCCATCTCTAGGTTCGGATGTACTCGGGTCACTGGTGCTGCTCCTTGCCAACCAGCTATCCTCTCCTGCGTAAAAGCGGGTCATGAGGCTTGTTAATGCGGCCATCGTTCTTGGCTTTTCTTGGCCAAGGTGTCTGGCGAGCCATTCGTCTCGGACACTATGTTTGAAAGCTGCTAGGGCTTCAGCATTCAGACAGTCGACTATCTGATTCTTTTTAGTGAGGAATCTATTCCAGAGTTTCCGGGCTGACTCTCCGGGTTGTTGAGTTAGATGGCTCAGATTGTCTGCATCCGGAGGTCGGACATAGGTCCCTTGAAAATTTGCCCGGAAAGCCTCCTCAAGCGCTTCCCAACTTCCTATGGTGTTTTCGGGAAGGCTTTTAAGCCAATGCCGGGTTGGCCCTTTGAGCTTGAGGGGTAAGTATTTGATGGCATGAAGGTCATCTCCTCTGGCCATGTGTATGTGGAGGATATAATCCTGTATCCAGACTCCGGGGTCTGTTGTTCCGTCGTATGCTTCTATGTTCACGGGCTTGAATCCCGCTGGAAATTCGTGATCCAGCACCTCATCGGTAAAACATAAGGGGTGTGCGGCGCCCCTGTATGCAGGTGTGCCGTGATGTTCAGGTATTTTTTACATTGTGTTGCTCGCTGGAGCTTGCTTTCTTGGGCCATAGATGGATCTGGTTGGGCAGGTTGCTTGATGCGAATCCTTAGGGGGATCGCTCGCCGGATTGAGTGCGGAGCCCTCTGCCGCTTTGGATCGATCGTTGGGTTGTCTATCCGACCTGGTGGCTTCTTTGTTTTTCGACTGTGGGGGCTTTATGGCCTCTTCATAAAATTCCGGTAGTAGTTTTAGCTTTGGATAGCTCTTTGTGTGACGACTGTTGTCGTACTTGTGTGCAGTATCCAGCACTTTGTTCCATCTGATCCTGAGTGCATCTTCTGCTGTTTTGATCCTCCACTTCTGCTTTTTCAGGCTACGTGCAGTGGCGATGAGCCTTTGGTGGAGGTTCTGATGTTCCAGCAGTTTGTCCGGCATGAGGTCATCCGGACTACTATCTTTTCCGGGGATTGGTTGTTTGGACGATTGCTCAATGGCATGTTCGTCTTCCGTTGATTCACCCTGCTCTATGGCTGGGTCTTTGTCGAGGTGGGGCTTTGCGTGGCGCTTGCGTCGCCACTTTGATTGTTTTTCGAGGGAACGATCCCTGTTTGCGCCCTTTCGATCCTCGTTGTTATCCCTTTTGGGTGTGTCCACCATGTATACATCATATGATGAGGTGGCTTTCTAGTTCCCTATAGGTGCTGGTTCTTGGTCATCTCCTTCATCGGCGTCCATACCGTCGATGTCTTCAGAGTCAAAGTCGAGCATGTCGGTTAGATCGTCGACAGTGGCTATAAAGTGGGTGGTGGGTGGGTTTCGAATTTCTTCGTCCTCCGTATCCCAACCCTGCTGACCATAGTCCGGCCAGGGCTCTCCTGACAAAGAGAGAGACTTTAGGGAGTTCAGGATATCGCCAAAGGGCGAGTGCTGAAAGACGTCCGCGGCGGTGAACTCCATGATCGGAGCCCAATCGGGTTCGATCGGAAGGGGTGCGGAAGATTCGGAGTCCGGAGCGGAGTCTGGCACCTTGGAGTCACGGGCCTTGCAAAGGACTAGGCTGGTATTTGGCTCTATCGCTGTAGAGATCGCGACTCCTGGGGCGGCGTCCAACCTTCCATCCCTGGTTAGCACGGTCGGCTCCAAACTAACGGTCGGAGCGGATTCCTGAGCGGCACTCCGGGCGCTGTCCGGCGGCAGAGCCAGATCATGCCCATCGAGACAGTGCGGCGCGCTCGGCCGTGGCTCGAATCCGTCGAAGATCAAGTCCCCGCGAATGTCGGCCGTGTAGCTTAAGCTTCCAAATCTGACCTGATGGCCAGGGGCGTAGCTTTCGATCTGCTCTAGATGGCCAAACGAGTTGGCCCATAGTGCAAAGCCGCCGGATACGAAGATCTGTCCGGGGAGAAAAGTCTCGCCCTGGACCGCGTTGTGGTTGGTGATCGAAGAAGCCACCGGGCCTAAAGGCGACGACACAGAGGAACTCTCAATGAAAGCACCAATGTCGGTGTCAAAACCGGCGGATCTCGGGTAGGGGGTCCCAAACTGTGCATCTAGGCGCATGGTAACAGGAGACAAGGGACACGATGTTTTTACCCAGGTTCAGGCCCTCTCGGTGGAGGTAAAACCCTACTCCTGCTTGATTGATATTGATGGTATGGGTGTTACAAGAGTTGATCTACCACGAGATCAGAGAGGCTAAACCCTATGGTATGATTGTTGTTCGTCCTACGGTCTAAAACTCTCCGGTTTATATAGACACCGGAGAGGGCTAGGGTTACACAGAGTCGGTTACAATGGGAGGAGATCTTCATATCGTATCGCCAAGCTTGCCTTCCACTCCAAGGAAAGTCCCTATCCGGACACGGGACAAAGTCTTCAATCTTGTATCTTCATAGTCCGGGAGTCCGGCCAAAGGTCATAGTCCGGCCATCCGGACACCCCCTAATCCAGGACTCCCTCGGTTATACTGCTCATATCATGCATACGGTGTCTTGCATTGCATAGTTTAGACATCATATACACAATATTCAACATCATGTTCTTAGTTCAGACATCATATCAAATGCCCTCTGTTTAGCATATAAATCACATATGTGAACTAAATGATGCGATCCTGATTACTTAGATAACATGTAGGTGAATTATGTCATGCGATCCTGTTAAGTTATTCATCATATCTTTGAATTATGTTATGCTATGCTATCCAGTTTAGATAGACATCATATATGTGAAATTATGTCATGCTATCCGTTTTAGTTAAACAATATACATGTCAACTATTTCATGCCCTCTTTTTTCCACACTATCTATTGCATCTGTCTCTCATACAATGTTTGTACATTCAACTATGTTTCTTGTTTATCAGCCATTTGAATTGGAGCGGGTGATGCCAGTATCTAGCAGAATAAAAACACGGTCTTGAAATAAAACAGTGCTACCTCTTGGTGGAGATAGCACCCCGGTTGTACATGCACAAGAACCTGCCCTACCACACATAACCCAAACTCTCGCAGATTGTACCCCTACTGCGATGGACAGAGAACCAGCTTCACCCAATCTAACCCCAACCCCAGCCGATAGTAACCCAGTTCCCGTTGACACAACACCATCTCCACCACAGAGCTCCCAAACAAGAGCAGTTAGTAAGGCATCTCTAGTGCCCAAAGGGCCAGTACTATCACGGCGAACCCCAACTCCACCAGTTAGTACGCCTATTCCTGTGGAGGAAGCACAACCAGCTAGTCGTAGTTTAGCATATATCACATTTGATGTTGTTAAATCGTATGTGTGTATCTTCCCATCTTGGAAATATTATACTGAAGATGAAGGAAAATGTCAGTCGCAGGTGTTTGTCCAGGAGTTATGTGTAAGTAATGTTATTCATGGCAATTACTTTGCTTCGTCCCATACATCCTACCTCCATGATGGTTATAATACAGCATATTTTCCCATTTTTCTCTATAGAGAAGAACCGATTTGGAAACTTAGGATGAGGTAATCTGTGCTAATACCTCTGCTATCTTCAAGAATGCTTGGTGGCAGTATCGGAATTACCTGAAGAAAACGTACTTCAGCGGCAAAGAAACTCATCAAATTCCCTTACGTTCTCCTGAGACACATTTACTGGACGATGACTGGGAACGCCTTGTTCTGTACTGGTCCCGAACCAAGAATGTGGTAAGGTCTATGAGCTCATTTTCTATTTTTAAGTATTATATTCTTGCGTCTTAGTGTACTCTGTTCATGTAGAACAAGTTCCTAAACCTGAAGAACAACTTTCTAATTTAAGATTCCATTGCTATCATAGTTCAAAAAAGTGCTAGGCGTTAATTGTGCATTTTGCCAGCGCCTTGCGCTTTACTGACCAAAGCGCATATGCTTATGCGCAGTTATGCACAGATTAAGCATAGTTATGGGAAATGCGTTTTGCCAACGCTTAGAGCCTAGGCGCGCTTAAGCGCTCTCTTACGCGCGCCTTTTTTAACTATGATTGCTTTGCTCTTGTATCACTGTATTTACTGATACAAACTTATTTTTAAATTGAAGGATCCAATCGAAACTCCAATGGCACAGCAGGTATGTTCACGCATGTTTCTTTAACAGGTTTGCTCTTATCAATAGCTCTTTTGATTTCAATTTCAATTGTGTATACAGTTGACTTTCATATCATGCACATTACTAGCATCACAACAGAGCCAATAGTGTTGTTGTACATGTAGACCCTTGGTAACCATCTGAAATCTTGTTGTGCCGTGTAGTTTCCCACGCTTTGTATTCTTTCACTGCTGCTTTGTCTTGAACTGATATGATTTGAACAGTATCTCTATTTTGATTTGGCAAGACAATGCAGTGACCATAGGACATAGATATATGTTTGTTTGATGCTTTTATTATGTACTAGTACTTGGCAATAGAAGACTTGGTAGTTTAATCCTGTCCACCTTACTAATGAATTGGTTCACCGAAATGAGTTTCATATACTAGTACATGCTAAACTTGTTATGTGTCTGCTTGTTTCTTCTTTTAGAATGCTGACAGAATATTGGGGAAGAGTGCCTTATTAAGCAATGGTAAAGGAAGTAATGCAGATAAGGTTCAGGATAGTGACACATCCTTGTTGGTCTCCAACAAAGCTGATAAAACAGCTAAGGAAGACTATCTTGAAGACAGCGAGACAACCCCAAAGTCCTGTCTTGGTTTAGTGTTCGAGTTACTGGCCACTACCACTTGCACAAGGTATTCAAACTCACTGTCTGAATCAGTTCGGTTTCTTGAGTCTCAACTACAAGCTGAAAGACATCGATCAGCTGTGCTGCGACAAGAAGCGGAAGGACTGTGGAAGTCCCTGGAGCATTCAGATGCATACTTTCTGGTGCAACATCAAGCGTTGGAGGATTTTAGCGCCAAACAGGACAAAGCTAATCAGCTTGCTAAGCTTATTGCCAGCATGGTGGATACCTAGGATAACGTTTCTTGAGCTCTTCTAAAGATGTTTCATTTATGCTCTTGTTTTGCTGCCGTGTTTATTTGCATTGGTGGCCAATTTTGATGGCCGGTGTATGTAATATGCTGCTTTGTTCCCTATATTTGCACTGGTGGCGAACTTTGATGCCCAGTGGATGTAATATGTGTAATAGCGGTAATAGGCTAGCATTAATTGCTTGCTTATTTATTTCCTTATTGTCTTGTTTAGTTGTTTGCTTGTAGTCACTGCAGTTCTTTTTCTGTGTTTTTCTAGTGGCCACAATAGCCTATTTTTGGTAACTAGGCCAAAATAATCATGGCAACACACGGACTGTTGGAACCATGGGCCTCCTGCAGGCCGTATGATCCATGGGCCTTATTCCGGCCGTAGGATTCATTGGCCTTCTATACGGGCTGTAGGATCCATTTGCCTTCTATACGGGCCTTAGGGTCCATGGGCCTTCTACGGGCCGTACGACCCATGGGCCTTCTACGGTCCGTAGATCCATGGGCCTCATACAAGCCGTAGATCCATGGGCCTTCTACGGGGCGTATCATTATTTCGCCAATCATGGGCCATACAATTCGTGGACCATAACGAGCCGTTAATATACCACATTTGATAACTCTATGAAAACAGCCCAACGGGTTTTTTGACATGAAAACGGCCCAACGTATTAACGGTCTGCAAATAGGCCGACTGTAACGACGGGCTGAATTTGGCCCACAAGCAGAAAATGATAGCAACGGACCGTATGTAACCGAATGCTGCAAATGAGCCCAAGAATCAATGGGCCCTGAGAAGGCCGAAAGATAACTTGGGCTGGAAACGGCCCAATAGAATAACGAGTAGTTAATGGGTATAAAGTGATACACTGTTCATTACGGGCTAGTTTCACCATGGGCCGTTAATGGGCCAAGAGTTACAAAGGGCCTCATTTGGGCCGAAAGAAGTCATGGGCCACACATGGGCCGGAAGTTAAAACGGGCTGGAATCATATTGGACGGCCCAGATGATGCTACTGGGCCTAATTCGGATAGGGCGTAACGGGCCCTGGGTTAGCAAGCTGTAAATGGGCTATATGCGAACATGCCATTAACAGGCTTTCCGTGGGCCAGCCTGCCACCTTTTGACCAAGTCAAACGGGCTGGCCTTTTCACAGGAATGGCCTCTGTTGGGCCGTGCCACGTGTCACCGTATCATAGGCGCCTTCGGTCCAATGAGCGGATGACATCTGTCCCAACGGTGAGCCGACACGTGTTTCCTCCAGCCAATGATGATTTTACACGTGGAAAATCCCCATTGGTCGGGGCTGTTAACGGGTTATTGGATCCAAAACCCGACCCGATAGCTTAACAGCGTTCCGTTACGGTGGATGCCACGTGTCGGTCACCCTTGACGAAAGCACTTCTGTGACGTGCGATATATCATCATGGAAGTGGACACTTCCATGATGATAATTTTGGTAATGTCATGGAACACGTCTACTACAACACATGTATGACTATCTTGATTCTGTCATAAATCGTCATGGATGTACATGCATGACAAAAAACGCGACCTACTATTACAAACACGTATCATTGATACGTCTCCAACGTATCTATAATTTTTTATTGCTCCATGCTACTTTATCTACTGTTTTGGACTATATTGGGCTTTATTTTCCACTTTTATATTATTTTTGGGACTAATCTATTAACCGGAGGGCCAACCCAGAATTGCTGTTTTTTGCCTATTTCAGTGTTTCGAAGAAACGGAATATCAAACGGAGTCCAAACGGAATGAAACCTTCGGGAACATGATTTTCTCACCGAACGTGATCCAGGAGACTTGGACCCTACTCCAAGACTTAACAGAGGCGGGCACGAGGGTTGGGGGCACCCCCCCTAGGGCGCGCCCCCCTGCCTCATGGCCCCCCTGTTGCTCCACCGACGTACTCCTTCCTCCTATATATACCTACGTATCCCCAAACGACCAGAACAGGAGCCAAAAACCTAATTCCACTGTCGCAACCTTCTGTATCCACGAGATCCCACCTTGGGGCCTGTTCTGGAGCTCCGCCGGAGGGGGCATCCACCATGGAGGGCTTCTACATCAACACCATAGCCCCTCCGATGAAGTGTGAGTAGTTTACTTTAGACCTTCGGGTCCATAGCTAGTAGCTAGATGGCTTCTTCTCTCTTTTTGGTTCTCAATACAAAGTTCTCCCCCTCTCTCGTGGAGATCTATTCGATGTAATCTTCTTTTTGCGGTGTGCTTGTTGAGACCGATGAATTGTGGGTTTACGATCCAGCTTATCTATGAACAATATTTGAATCTTCTCTGAATTCTTTTATGTATGATTGAGTTATCTTTGCAAGTCTCTTCGAATTATCCGTTTGGTTTGGCCAACTAGATTGGTAGTTCTTGCAATGGGAGAAGTGCTTAGCTTTGGGTTCAATCTTGCGGTGTCCTTTCCTAGTGACAGAAGGGGCAGCAAGGCACATATTGTATTGTTGCCATCGAGGATAACAAGATGGGGTTTCTATCATATTGCATGAATTTATCCCTCTACATCATGTCATCTTGCTTAAGGCGTTACTCTGTTGTTAACTTAATACTCTAGATGCATGATGGATAGCGGTCGATGAGTGGAGTAATAGTAGTAGATGCAGAATCGTTTCGATCTACTTGTCTCGGACGTGATGCCTATATACATGATCATTACCTAGATATGCTCATAACTATGCTCAATTCTGTCAATTGCTCAACAGTAATTTGTTCACCCACCGTAGAATACTTATGCTCTTGAGAGAAGCCACTAGTGAAACCTATGGCCCCCGGGTCTATTCTCATCATATCAATCTCTATCGCTTTATTACTTCCTTTGTTTTTACTTTGCCTTTTACTTTTCACTTTGCATCTATCTATCAAAAATACCAAAAATATTATTTATCATCTCTATCAGATCTCACTCTCGTAAGTGACCGTGAAGGGATTGACAACCCCTAATCGTGTTGGTTGCGAGTAGCTATCGTTTTGTGTAGGTACGAGGGACTTGTGCGTGGTGTCCTACTAGATTGATACCTTGGTTCTCAAAAACTGAGGGAAATATTTACGCTACTTTGCTGCATCATCCTCTCCTCTTGGGGGAAATCGAACGCAGTGCTCAAGAGGTAGCAAGAAGAATTTCTGGTGCCGTTGCCGGGGAGGCACATGCAACCAAGTCGACCATACCAAGTACCCATCACAATCCCTATCTCTCGCATTACATTATTTCCCATTTGCCTCTCGTTTTCCTCTCCCCCACTTCACCCTTGCTGTTTTATTCGCCCTCTCTTTCCCAATCTCCTCCTCTCTTTCCCGTTTTCCTTTTTCCCATTGCCTTTCTGTTTGCTTGTGTGTTGGATTACTTGTTGCCATGGCGCAAGATAATACCAAATTGTGTGACTTCTCGAATACCAATAATAATGATTTCCTTAGTACTCCAATTGCTCCTCTTAATAATGATGAGCCTTGTGAAATCAATACCGCTTTGATGAATCTTGTTATGAAAGATCAATTCGCCGGCCTTCCTAGTGAAGACGCCGCTACTCATCTAAGCGTTTTTATTGATTTGTGTGATATGCAAAAGACGGAAGATACAGATAACAATATTGTCAAATTGAAGTTATTTCCGTTTTCACTTAGAGATCGTGCTAAAGTTTGGTTTTCGTCTTTGCCTAAAAATAGTATTGATTCTTGGAACAAGTGCAAAGATGCTTTTATCTCTAAGTATTTTCCCCCCGCTAAGATCATCACTCTTAGGAACGATCTTATGAATTTTAAGCAACTTGATCATGAGCATGTTGCCCAATCTCGGGAAAGAATGAAATTTATGCTTCGCAATTGCCCTACTCATGGTTTGAATTTATGGATGATCATACAAAATTTTTATGCCGGATTGAATTTTGCTTCTAGAAATCTTTTAGATTCGGCCGCGGGAGGCATGTTTATGGAAATTACCTTAGGAGATGCTACCAAATTTCTTGATAATATTATGGCTAAGTATTCTCAACGGCACACCGACAGATCTTCTAGTAAAAAAGTGCATGCTATAGAAGAAATCAATGTTTTGAGTGAAAAGATGGATGAACTTATGAAGATGTTTTCTACTAAAAATACTCCTCTTGATCCCAATGATATGACTTTTTCTACTTTGCTTGAGAATAATAATGAATCTATGGATGTGAATTTTGTTAATAGGAATAGTTTTGGAAACAACGCGTATAGAGGGAATTTTAATCCTAGGACTTATCCTAGTAATCCTTCTAATAATTATGGAAATTCCTACAACAACTCTTATGGAAATTTTAATAAGATGCCCTCTGAATTTGAGAGTAGTGTTAAAGAGTTTATGAATTCACAAAAGAATTTTAATGCTTTGCTTGAAGAGAAATTGCTTAAAGTTGATGATTTGGCTAGGAACGTTGATAGAATTTCTCTTGAAATTGATTCTTTAAAGCTTAGATCTACTCCTCCTAAGCATGATATCAATGAGTCTCTCAAAGCCATGAGAATTTCCATTGATGAGTGCAAAGAAAGAACCGCTAGGATGCGTGCTTCCAAAGATGCCTTTATTAAAGCATGCTCTCCCAATTCCTATGAAAATCAAGATGAAGATCTAAAAGTTATTGATGTGTCCCCCATTAAAACTTTGTTTTGCAGTATGAATCTTGATGAAACTGAATATGATCTTCCTTTACCTAGAAGGCGTTCTAAGAATTCAGAGTTTCTAGATCTTGATGATGGAATTGATGGAAGTGGGATTGAAAGAAATAAAAACCTAGATGTTGCTAAACCCACTATTTTGGATCTCAAGGAATTTAATTATGAAAATTGCTCTTTAATTGGTTGTATTTCCTTGTTGCAATCCGTGCTAGATTCTCCTCATGCTTATAGTCAAAATAAGGCCTTTACCGAACACATTGTTGATGCCTTGATGCAATCTTATGAAGAAAAACTTGAGTTGAAAGTTTCTATCCCTATAAAACTCTATGATGAGTGAGAACCAACTATTAAAATTAAAATTAAAGATTATGAGTTTCATGCTTTGTGTGATTTGGGTGCTAGTGTCTCTAATATTCCCAAAACTTTGTGTGATTTGCTAGATTTCCGTGACTTTGATGATTGCTCTCTAAACTTGCATTTTGTGGATTCCACTATTAAAAAGCCTATGAGAAGAATTAATGATGTTATTATTGTTGCAAATAGGAATTATGTGCCCGTAGATTTTATCGTTCTTGATATAGATTACAATCCTTCATGTCCTATTATTCTTGGTAGACCTTTCCTTAGAACGATTGGTGCAATTATTGATATGAAAGAAGGGAATATTAGATTCCAATTTCCCTTAAAGAAGGGAATGGAACACTTCCCTAGAAAGAAAATAAAATTTACATATGAATCTATCATGAGAGCCACTTATGGATTGCGTACCAAAGATGGCAATACCTAGATCTATCCTTGCTTTTATGCCTAGCTAGGGGCGTTAAACGATAGCGCTTGTTGGGAGGCAACCCAATTTTATTTTGTGTTTTTTGTTTTTTATTCTGTTTAGGAATAAATAAACCATATAGCTTCTGTTTGGATGTGGTTTTATGTTTTAATTAGTGTTTGTGCCAAGTAGAACCAATAGGATAACCTACGATGATAGTTGATTTGATTCTGCTGAAAAACAGAAACTTTGCGTGCACGAATATAACTTTGTTAAATCACAGAAACGTGCTTTTGCGTTGATTCTTTTTGATGCTGTTCAATAGAAATTTTTTACAGGACTTCCTATTTTGGTAGGATTTTTAGAGTTCCATAAGTTTGCGTTAGTTACAGATTGCTACAGACTATTCTGTTTTTGACAGATTCTGTTTTGCATGTGTTGTTTGCTTATTTTGATGAATCTATGGCTAGTAAAATAGTTTATAATCCATAGAGAAGTTGGAATACAGTAGGTTTAACACCAATATAAATAAGGAATGAGTTCATTACAGTACCTTGAAGTAGTCTTTTGTTTTCTTTCTCTAACGGAGCTCACGAGATTTCTATTGAGTTTTGTGTTGTGAAGTTTTCAAGTTTTGGGTGAAATCTTTTGATGGATTATGGAACAAGGAGTGGCAAGAGCCTAAGATAGGGGATGCCCATGGCACCCCCAAGATAATCCAAGGACACCAAAAAGTCAAAGCTTGGGGATGCCCCGGAAGGCATCCCCTCTTTCGTCCACTTCCATCGGTAATTTACTTGGAGCTATATTTTTATTCACCACATGATATGTGTTTTGCTTGGAGCGTCTTGTATCATTTGCATCTTTGCTTGTTAGTTTACCACAATCATCCTTGCTGTACACACCTTTTGAGAGAGCCATACATGAATTGGAATTTGTTAGAATAACTCTATGTGCTTCACTTATATCTTTTGAGCTTGATAGTTTTGCTCATAGTGCTTCACTTATATCTTTTGAGCGTGATAAATTTTGCTCTAGTACTTCACTTAGATCTTTTAGAGCATGGTGGTGGATTTGTTTTAAAGAAACTATTGATCTCTCATGCTTCACTTAGATTATTTTGGGAGTTGTTAATAGCATGGTAATTTGCTTAATATTAATATACTTGGTACTCAAGATATGTGAAACTTTCTTTTGAGTGAATTGAATACTAAAATAAGTTTGATGCTTGATAATTGTTTTGAGATATGGAGGTGATAATATCAAAGTCGTGCTAGTTGGGTGATTATGAATTCAAAGAATGCTTGTGTTGAAGTTTGCAAGTCCCATAGCATGCACGTATGGTTAAAGTTGTGTAACAAATTTGAAACATGAAGTGTACCTGGCTTGTGCATCCTTATGAGTGGCGGTCGGGGACGAGCGATGGTCTTTTACTACCAATCTATCCCCCTAGGAGCATGCATGTAGTACTTGATTTTTGATGACTTCTAAATTTTTGCAATAAGTATATGAGTTCTTTTGACTAATGTTGAGTCCATGGATTATACACATTCTCACCTTTCCGCCTTTGCTAGCCTCTTCGGTACCGTGCATTGCCCTTTCTCACCTTGAGAGTTGGTGCAAACTTCGCTGGTGCATCCAAACCCCATGATAAGATATGCTCTATCACACATAAACCTCCTTTTATCTTCCTCAAAACAGCCACCATACCTACCTATCATGGCATTTCCATAGCCATTCCGAGATATATTGCCATGCAACTTCCATCATCATCATCATGACATACATTACTTTTGTCATATTGCCATTGCATGATCATGCAGTTGACATCGTATTTGTGGCAAAGCCACCATGCATTATTTTTCATACATGTCACTCTTGATTCATTGCACCATCCCGGTACACCGCCGGAGGCATTCATATAGAGTCATATCTTGTTCTAAGTTTCTCGTTGTAATCCTTATGTTGTAATCAATAGAAGTGTGATGATCATCATTGTTAGAGCATTGCCCAAAAAAATGAAAAAAAGAGAAGAAAGGCCAAAAGAAAAAAAGAAAGGCCCAAAAAAAAGAAAAAAAAGAAAAGGGCAATGCTACTATCTCTTTTTCCACACTTGTGCTTCAAAGTAGCACCTTGTTCTTCATGTAGTGAGTCTCATAAGTTGTCTTTTTATACTAGTGGGAATTTTTCATTATAGAACTTGGCTTCTATATTCCTACGGTGGGCTTCCTCAAATGCCCTAGGTCTTCATGAGCAAGCGAGTTGGATGCACACCCACTAGTTTTCTTTTGTTGAGCATTCATGGCTCTAGTGCATCCGTTGCATGGCAATCCCTACTCCTCATGTTGACATCAATTAATGGGCATCTCCATAGCCCGTTGATTATCCTCGTCAATGAGAGACTTTCTCCTTTTTATCTTCTCCACACAATCCCCATCATCATATTCTATTCCACCCATAGTGCTATATCCATGGCTCACGCTCATGTATTGCGTGAAAGTTGAAAGAGTTTGAGATTATTTAAGTATGAAACAATTGCTTGGCTTGTCATCGGGGGTATATAAGTTGGGAACATCTTTGTGTGACGAAAATGAAGCATAGCCTAACTATATGATTTTGTAGGGATGAACTTTCTTTTGCCATGTTATTTTGAGAAGACATGATTGCTTTGATTAGTATGCTTGAAGTATTATTATTTTTATGTCAATATGAACTTTTGTCTTGAATCTTTCGGATCTGAATCATATCACAATTAAGAAGATTTACATTGAAATTATGCCAAAGTATCACTCCGCATCAAAAATTATCTTTTTATCATTTACCTACTCGAGGACGAGCAGGAATTAAGCTTGGGGATGCCTGATACGTCTCCAACATATCTATAATTTTTGATTGCTCCATGCTACTTTATCTACTGTTTTGGACTATATTGGGCTTTATTTTCCACTTTTATATTATTTTTGGGACTAACCTATTAACTGGAGGCCTAGCTCAGAATTGTTGTTTTTTTGCTTATTTCAGTGTTTCGAAGAAACGGAATATCAAACGGAGTCCAAACGGAATGAAACCTTCGGGAACGTGATTTTCTCATCGAACGTGATCAAGGAGACTTGGACCCTACTCCAAGACGTAATAGAGGCGGTCACGAGGGTGGGGGGCGCCCCCCTAGGGTGCACCCCCTGCCTCATGCCCCCCCTGTTGCTCCACCGACGTACTCCTTCCTCCTATATATACCTACGTATCCTCAAACGATCAGAACAGGAGCCAAAAACCTAATTCCACCGCCGCAACCTTCTGTATCCACGAGATCCCATCTTGGGGCCTGTTCCGGAGCTCTGCCAGAGGGGGCATCTACCACGGAGGGCTTCTACATCAACACCATAGCCCCTCCGATGAAGTGTGAGTAGTTTACTTCAGACCTTCGGGTCCATAGCTAGTAGCTAGATGACTTCTTCTCTCTTTTTGGTTCTCAATACAAAGTTCTCCCCCTCTCTCGTGGAGATCTATTCGATGTAATCTTCTTTTTGCGGTGTGTTTGTTGAGACCGATGAATTGTGGGTTTGTGATCCAGCTTATCTATGAACAATATTTGAATCTTCTCTGAATTCTTTTATGTATGATTGAGTTATCGTTGCAAGTCTCTTCGAATTATCCGTTTGGTTTGGCTAACTAGATTGGTAGTTCTTGCAATGGGAGAAGTGCTTAGCTTTGGGTTCAATCTTGCGGTGTCCTTTGCCAGTGACAGAAGGGGCAGCAAGGCACGTATTGTATTGTTGCCATCAAGGATAACAAGATGGTTTTTTTATCATATTGCATGAATTTATCCCTCTACATCATGTCATCTTGCTTAAGGCGTTACTCTGTTTTTAACTTAATACTCTAGATGCATGCTGGATAGCGGTCGATGAGTGAAGTAATAGTAGTAGATGCAGAATCGTTTCGATCTACTTGTCTCGGACGTGATGCCTATATACATGATCATTACCTAGATATGCTCATAACTATGCTCAATTCTGTTAATTGCTCAACAGTAATTTGTTCACCCACCGTAGAATACTTATGCTCTTGAGAGAAGCCACTAGTGAAACCTATGGCCCCCGAGTCTATTCTCATCATATCAATCTCTATCGCTTTATTACTTGCTTTGTTTTTACTTTGCCTTTTACTTTTCACTTTGCATCTATCTATCAAAAATACCAAAAATATTATTTATCATCTCTATCAGATCTCACTCTCGTAAGTGATCGTGAAGGGATTGACAACCCCTAATCGCGTTGGTTGCGAGTAGCTATCGTTTTGTGTAGGTACGAGGGACTTGTGCGTGGTCTCCTACTGGATTGATACCTTGGTTCTCAAAAACAGAGGGAAATACTCACGCTACTTTGCCGAAAAGTTACTTTGGATTGGTGCAGCAGTTCCTTGGTTCCGTGCCGCATGTCGATGTACTGAAGAGGTCGGCGTGTATAGAGGGTGCACGAATGGCTCTTGCCCGTGTCAAGACATACTAGGCGGATATGCAGGCCAGTGTTGCCGCATCCCAGGATTTGGACGAAGGCCGGGTATCTGCCGAGCACTACCTTGAGGAAGTTCTTCCGGGCGCTCGTTTAATAGATGCGCAGTGCTCGAAGGATGTTTTGTTCGAATAGCAGGTGCTATTGTAAAATAAATATTTTGATAGAATATAAATGCTTTTTATACTTGTGCTTGCAAAAATTATAACACCTCCTGTGCGGCCGTTAATGTATATGTGTATATAACCTGAAAGATGGCAGTCGTTGGCTTCAGCCCCACGCATGTAATGCGGGGGTGTTCGCAAAAAATGCACCTTTTCACACTTAATCCAACGTCTTGGTCCTACAAAGGAGGTGATGGCCCGGCGAACGAGGCAACCGGACTATAACGCTTTATCATTTTCACTTAGCCATAGGAGTTTGACATTGGGGCTACTTAATAGCCCCTGGAGGCACCGCGTTCTCCCGAATCTGGGGCGCGTGTGTGCCTAACCGGGAAGCGGTCCTTTGTTAATGCGGAGGAATCCTAGAGATTTTGAGAGTCATCGAGTGGTTGACCAGTCTCTCGCTGTATCATGACAGTTAGTTTTCGGCTTTCTCTACTGAGGTGCTCGCCTGGCCGAACCGGGGCACAATCGCAGTAGTTCTCCTGGTGCCGCGTTAGCCGATATAACGGAACGTAAGGCAGCAAAACACAGCAGCCGGGCAAACCCAACATTTGACCAAAGACATGATTCGGAGCTGATGCGTATAAGGCGTAACTCGCGACGCCGAACACTCCCTAAGGTATTCGGTCTTTATGAAGACGGGCCGAAACAGAGCCCTTGGTAAGAAAGCCCCTTGTGTCCAGGTATGCGTGAAATTCTGGCGTGGCCACATGCCAAAACTCCAGTCTCCTCCTCGGTTATGACGAAGAACCGGGGGATGTTTTCAACAAGAGACAGTAAAAAAGGTTTACGCAGGGTCTTAATCTGAAAAGAATCCTTAGAATGGGTCCCTACTGCACGTCTGCACCTGTGTCTCCGTTGTGCCGTATCCTGGACGGGCGTAGCACGGTGTTTGTCTGTGAAAAAGAGGAACTTTAGTAAACAGGCGTGCGAGAAATCTATATTATAATAAACATGAGATAGTTGGAGTAAGAAGGGAGCCGCATTGTCTCCTAGCGTGAACACGCGGAGCCCCTTGTACAGGGTTGTGCGGCTATTAAGTCCATGTGTGTTGACGCCGGACTCATCTAGCCGTGTCCGGGCTAGATTAGTGTGCGGCTGTCCAGGCGGCTGCACCCTTACCCATATTTTGGGGGTCAATTGTCATTCCCCTGTGATGAGATGATGCCTCGTGGGCCGGGCATTTTAAGTGTAAGGGATGCATAGTGTGGTATTGCGTTAAAGCGGGCGAAAGCTTCACGTCCCAGTAGTGCTTGATAGCGACTTTCGGATGGGGCGATGTGGAAGGTTAGCTTTTCGCTTTGGAAGTTGTCGGGTGAGCCGAACTTAACTTCTAATGAAAGGGAACCCATAGTCTGGGTATCTGGGCCCGGCGTGGCTCCTCGAAAGGAAGTTTTGCCGCGGCGTATTAGCGCTAGGTTTACCCCTAGTTTGTGGATTGTGTCCTGATATAACAGGTTTAAGTCACTGCCGCCGTCCATAAGGACTTGTGTAAATTGTAGTCCGTTAATAACCGGATTCAAGACCAACGCAGTCCAGCCTGCGTTCCGGGCCCCTCTGGAGTAATCCCGATGGTCAAAGGTGATTGGTTGTAACAACCAGTGGCGGTGCTCCTCTGGGGCTGGCTGTGTGCCGCGTGTCTTCATAAGCGCCGTTCTTTTTGCCCTTTTGTCATATGAAGTGAATTCACTGTTTTGACTTCTTGTGGGAACTTCTTTTGTTCTCCGGTGTTCTGCTTGTGGGGCGCGTCGTCATCCTCACTTGGTGCGTCGAGCCCCTTGTGTTCGGCATTGAGTTTGCCGGACTGCTTGAAAACCCAACAATCTCTATGGGTGTGGTTTGCAGGCCTCCCGG
This sequence comes from Triticum aestivum, assembly GCF_018294505.1. NCBI lineage: Eukaryota > Viridiplantae > Streptophyta > Magnoliopsida > Poales > Poaceae > Triticum > Triticum aestivum. The sequence continues at coordinate 443,551,165 of NC_057795.1, forward strand.
GGGTGCTGTGGATTTGACATATTTTATCCTTGATTTTGTTGAGGTTAGACAGCTCGTTCCTATCATCTTTGGGCGGCGGCTTTTTTTGATTTTGCTGAGAGCTTTTGAATCCGGCATTGACTGCCTTGCTCGTTGGGCTGTTGTCTTTGATTCGGCGTTGTTCTTTGTTACGGCACGGTTTCCCATTTCCATCTCTAGGTTCGGATGTACTCGGGTCACTGGTGCTGCTCCTTGCCAACCAGCTATCCTCTCCTGCGCAAAAGCGGGTCATGAGGCTTGTTAATGCGGCCATCGTTCTTGGCTTTTCTTGGCCAAGGTGTCTGGCGAGCCATTCGTCTCGGACACTATGTTTGAAAGCTGCTAGGGCTTCAGCATTCAGACAGTCGACTATCTGATTCTTTTTAGTGAGGAATCTATTCCAGAGTTTCCGGGCTGACTCTCCGGGTTGTTGAGTTAGATGGCTCAGATTGTCTGCATCCGGAGGTCGGACATAGGTCCCTTGAAAATTTGCCCGGAAAGCCTCCTCAAGCGCTTCCCAACTTCCTATGGTGTTTTCGGGAAGGCTTTTAAGCCAATGCCGGGTTGGCCCTTTGAGCTTGAGGGGTAAGTATTTGATGGCATGAAGGTCATCTCCTCTGGCCATGTGTATGTGGAGGATATAATCCTGTATCCAGACTCCGGGGTCTGTTGTTCCGTCGTATGCTTCTATGTTCACGGGCTTGAATCCCGCTGGAAATTCGTGATCCAGCACCTCATCGGTAAAACATAAGGGGTGTGCGGCGCCCCTGTATGCAGGTGTGCCGTGATGTTCAGGTATTTTTTACATTGTGTCGCTCGCTGGAGCTTGCTTTCTTGGGCCATAGATGGATCTGGTTGGGCAGGTTGCTTGATGCGAATCCTTAGGGGGATCGCTCGCCGGATTGAGTGCGGAGCCCTCTGCCGCTTTGGATCGATCGTTGGGTTGTCTATCCGACCTGGTGGCTTCTTTGTTTTTCGACTGTGGGGGCTTTATGGCCTCTTCATAAAATTCTGGTAGTAGTTTTCGCTTTGGATAGCTCTTTGTGTGACGACTGTTGCCGTACTTGTGTGCAGTATCCATCACTTTGTTCCATCTGATCCTGAGTGCATCTTCTGCTGTTTTGATCCTCCACTTCTGCTTTTTCAGGCTACGTGCAGTGGCGATGAGCCTTTGGTGGAGGTTCTGATGTTCCAGCAGTTTGTCCGGCATGAGGTCATCCGGACTACTATCTTTTCCGGGGATTGGTTGTTTGGACGATTGCTCAATGGCATGTTCGTCTTCCGTTGATTCACCCTGCTCTATGGCTGGGTCTTTGTCGAGGTGGGGCTTTGCGTGGCGCTTGCGTCGCCGCTTTGATTGTTTTTCGAGGGAACGATCCCTGTTTGCGCCCTTTCGATCCTCGTTGTTATCCCTTTTGGGTGTGTCCACCATGTATACATCGTATGATGAGGTGGCTTTCCAGTTCCCTATAGGTGCTGGTTCTTGGTCATCTCCTTCATCGGCGTCCATACCGTCGATGTCTTCAGAGTCAAAGTCGAGCATGTCGGTTAGATCGTCGACAGTGGCTATAAAGTGGGTGGTGGGTGGGTTTCGAATTTCTTCGTCCTCCGTATCCCAACCCTGCTGACCATAGTCCGGCCAGGGCTCTCCTGACAAAGAGAGAGACTTTAGGGAGTTCAGGATATCGCCAAAGGGCGAGTGCTGAAAGACGTCCGCGGCGGTGAACTCCATGATCGGAGCCCAATCGGGTTCGATCGGAAGGGGTGCGGAAGATTCGGAGTCCGGAGCGGAGTCCGGCACCTTGGAGTCACGGGCCTTGCAAAGGACTAGGCTGGTATTTGGCTCTATCGCTGTAGAGATCGCGACTCCTGGGGCGGCGTCCAACCGTCCATCCCTGGTTAGCACGGTCGGCTCCAAACTAACGGTCGGAGCGGATTCCTGAGCGGCACTCCGGGCGCTGTCCGGCGGCAGAGCCAGATCATGCCCATCTAGACAGTGCGGCGCGCTCGGCCGTGGCTCGAATCCGTCGAAGATCAAGTCCCCGCGAATGTCGGCCGTGTAGCTTAAGCTTCCAAATCTGACCTGATGGCCAGGGGCGTAGCTTTCGATCTGCTCTAGATGGCCAAACGAGTTGGCCCATAGTGCAAAGCCGCCGGATACGAAGATCTGTCCGGGGAGAAAAGTCTCGCCCTGGACCGCGTTGTGGTTGGTGATCGAAGAAGCCACCGGGCCTAAAGGCGACGACACAGAGGAACTCTCAATGAAAGCACCAATGTCGGTGTCAAAACCGGCGGATCTCGGGTAGGGGGTCCCAAACTGTGCGTCTAGGCGGATGGTAACAGGAGACAAGGGACACGATGTTTTTACCCAGGTTCAGGCCCTCTCGGTGGAGGTAAAACCCTACTCCTGCTTGATTGATATTGATGGTATGGGTGTTACAAGAGTTGATCTACCACAAGATCAGAGAGGCTAAACCCTATGGTATGATTGTTGTTCGTCCTACGGTCTAAAACTCTCCGGTTTATATAGACACCGGAGAGGGCTAGGGTTACACAGAGTCGGTTACAATGGGAGGAGATCTTCATATCGTATCGCCAAGCTTGCCTTCCACGCCAAGGAAAGTCCCTATCCGGACACGGGACAAAGTCTTCAATCTTGTATCTTCATAGTCCGGGAGTCCGGCCAAAGGTCATAGTCCGGCCATCCGGACACCCCCTAATTCAGGACCCCCTCAGTTATACTGCTCATATCATGCATACGGTGTCTTGCATTGCATAGTTTAGACATCATATACACAATATTCAACATCATGTTCTTAGTTCAGACATCATATCAAATGCCCTCTGTTTAGCATATAAATCACATATGTGAACTAAATGATGCGATCCTGATTACTTAGATAACATGTAGGTGAATTATGTCATGCGATCCTGTTAAGTTATTCATCATATCTTTGAATTATGTTATGCTATGCTATCCAGTTTAGATAGACATCATATATGTGAAATTATGTCATGCTATCCGTTTTAGTTAAACAATATACATGTCAACTATTTCATGCCCTCTTTTTTCCACACTATCTATTGCATCTGTCTCTCATACAATGTTTGTACATTCAACTATGTTTCTTGTTTATCAGCCATTTGAATTGGAGCGGGTGATGCCAGTATCTAGCAGAATAAAAACACGGTCTTGAAATAAAACAGTGCTACCTCTTGGTGGAGATAGCACCCCGGTTGTACATGCACAAGAACCTGCCCTACCACACATAACCCAAACTCTCGCAGATTGTACCCCTACTGCGATGGACAGAGAACCAGCTTCACCCAATCTAACCCCAACCCCAGCCGATAGTAACCCAGTTCCCGTTGACACAACACCATCTCCACCACAGAGCTCCCAAACAAGAGCAGTTAGTAAGGCATCTCTAGTGCCCAAAGGGCCAGTACTATCACGGCGAACCCCAACTCCACCAGTTAGTACGCCTATTCCTGTGGAGGAAGCACAACCAGCTAGTCGTAGTTTAGCATATATCACATTTGATGTTGTTAAATCGTATGTGTGTATCTTCCCATCTTGGAAATATTATACTGAAGATGAAGGAAAATGTCAGTCGCAGGTGTTTGTCCAGGAGTTATGTGTAAGTAATGTTATTCATGGCAATTACTTTGCTTCGTCCCATACATCCTACCTCCATGATGGTTATAATACAGCATATTTTCCCATTTTTCTCTATAGAGAAGAACCGATTTGGAAACTTAGGATGAGGTAATCTGTGCTAATACCTCTGCTATCTTCAAGAATGCTTGGTGGCAGTATCGGAATTACCTGAAGAAAACGTACTTCAGCGGCAAAGAAACTCATCAAATTCCCTTACGTTCTCCTGAGACACATTTACTGGACGATGACTGGGAACGCCTTGTTCTGTACTGGTCCCGAACCAAGAATGTGGTAAGGTCTATGAGCTCATTTTCTATTTTTAAGTATTATATTCTTGCGTCTTAGTGTACTCTGTTCATGTAGAACAAGTGCCTAAACCTGAAGAACAACTTTCTAATTTAAGATTCCATTGCTATCATAGTTCAAAAAAGTGCTAGGCGTTAATTGTGCATTTTGCCAGCGCCTTGCGCTTTACTGACCAAAGCGCATATGCTTATGCACAGTTATGCACAGATTAAGCATAGTTATGGGAAATGCGTTTTGCCAACGCTTAGAGCCTAGGCGCGCTTAAGCGCTCTCTTACGCGCGCCTTTTTTAACTATGATTGCTTTGCTCTTGTATCACTGTATTTACTGATACAAACTTATTTTTAAATTGAAGGATCCAATCGAAACTCCAATGGCACAGCAGGTATGTTCACGCATGTTTCTTTAACAGGTTTGCTCTTATCAATAGCTCTTTTGATTTCAATTTCAATTGTGTATACAGTTGACTTTCATATCATGCACATTACTAGCATCACAACAGAGCCAATAGTGTTGTTGTACATGTAGACCCTTGGTAACCATCTGAAATCTTGTTGTGCCGTGTAGTTTCCCACGCTTTGTATTCTTTCACTGCTGCTTTGTCTTGAACTGATATGATTTGAACAGTATCTCTATTTTGATTTGGCAAGACAATGCAGTGACAATAGGACATAGATATATGTTTGTTTGATGCTTTTATTATGTACTAGTACTTGGCAATAGAAGACTTGGTAGTTTAATCCTGTCCACCTTACTAATGAATTGGTTCACCGAAATGAGTTTCATATACTAGTACATGCTAAACTTGTTATGTGTCTGCTTGTTTCTTCTTTTAGAATGCTGACAGAATATTGGGGAAGAGTGCCTTATTAAGCAATGGTAAAGGAAGTAATGCAGATAAGGTTCAGGATAGTGACACATCCTTGTTGGTCTCCAACAAAGCTGATAAAACAGCTAAGGAAGACTATCTTGAAGACAGCGAGACAACCCCAAAGTCCTGTCTTGGTTTAGTGTTCGAGTTACTGGCCACTACCACTTGCACAAGGTATTCAAACTCACTGTCTGAATCAGTTCGGTTTCTTGAGTCTCAACTACAAGCTGAAAGACATCGATCAGCTGTGCTGCGACAAGAAGCGGAAGGACTGTGGAAGTCCCTGGAGCATTCAGATGCATACTTTCTGGTGCAACATCAAGCGTTGGAGGATTTTAGCGCCAAACAGGACAAAGCTAATCAGCTTGCTAAGCTTATTGCCAGCATGGTGGATACCCAGGATAACGTTTCTTGAGCTCTTCTAAAGATGTTTCAGTTATGCTCTTGTTTTGCTGCCGTGTTTATTTGCATTGGTGGCCAATTTTGATGGCCGGTGTATGTAATATGCTGCTTTGTTCCCTATATTTGCACTGGTGGCGAACTTTGATGCCCAGTGGATGTAATATGTGTAATAGCGGTAATAGGCTAGCATTAATTGCTTGCTTATTTATTTCCTTATTGTCTTGTTTAGTTGTTTGCTTGTAGTCACTGCAGTTCTTTTTCTGTGTTTTTCTAGTGGCCACAATAGCCTATTTTTGGTAACTAGGCCAAAATAATCATGGCAACACACGGACTGTTGGAACCATGGGCCTCCTGCAGGCCGTATGATCCATGGGCCTTATTCCGGCCGTAGGATTCATTGGCCTTCTATACGGGCTGTAGGATCCATTTGCCTTCTATACGGGCCTTAGGGTTCATGGGCCTTCTACGGGCCGTACGACCCATGGGCCTTCTACGGTCCGTAGATCCATGGGCCTCATACAAGCCGTAGATCCATGGGCCTTCTACGGGGCGTATCATTATTTCGCCAATCATGGGCCATACAATTCGTGGACCATAACGAGCCGTTAATATACCACATTTGATAACTCTATGAAAACAGCCCAACGGGTTTTTTGACATGAAAACGGCCCAACGTATTAACGGTCTGCAAATAGGCCGACTGTAACGACGGGCTGAATTTGGCCCACAAGCAGAAAATGATAGCAACGGACCGTATGTAACCGAATGCTGCAAATGAGCCCAAGAATCAATGGGCCCTGAGAAGGCCGAAAGATAACTTGGGCTGGAAACGGCCCAATAGAATAACGAGTAGTTAATGGGTATAAAGTGATACACTGTTCATTACGGGCTAGTTTCACCATGGGCCGTTAATGGGCCAAGAGTTACAAAGGGCCTCATTTGGGCCGAAAGAAGTCATGGGCCACACATGGGCCGGAAGTTAAAACGGGCTGGAATCATATTGGACGGCCCAGATGATGCTACTGGGCCTAATTCGGATAGGGCATAACGGGCCCTGGGTTAGCAAGCTGTAAATGGGCTATATGCGAACATGCCATTAACAGGCTTTCCGTGGGCCAGCCTGCCACCTTTTGACCAAGTCAAACGGGCTGGCCTTTTCACAGGAATGGCCTCTGTTGGGCCGTGCCACGTGTCGCCGTATCATAGGCGCCTTCGGTCCAATGAGCGGATTACATCTGTCCCAACGGTGAGCCGACACGTGTTTCCTCCAGCCAATGATGATTTTACACGTGGAAAATCCCCATTGGTCGGGGCTGTTAACGGGTTATTGGATCCAAAACCCGACCCGATAGCTTAACAGCGTTCCGTTACGGTGGATGCCACGTGTCGGTCACCCTTGATGAAAGCACTTCTGTGACGCGCGATATATCATCATGGAAGTGGACACTTCCATGATGATAATTTTGGTAATGTCATGGAACACGTCTACTACAACACATGTATGACTATCTTGATTCTGTCATAAATCGTCATGGATGTACATGCATGACAAAAAACGCGACCTACTATTACAAACACGTATCATTGATACGTCTCCAACGTATCTATAATTTTTTATTGCTCCATGCTACTTTATCTACTGTTTTGGACTATATTGGGCTTTATTTTCCACTTTTATATTATTTTTGGGACTAATCTATTAACCGGAGGGCCAACCCAGAATTGCTGTTTTTTGCCTATTTCAGTGTTTCGAAGAAACGGAATATCAAACGGAGTCCAAACGGAATGAAACCTTCGGGAACATGATTTTCTCACCGAACGTGATCCAGGAGACTTGGACCCTACTCCAAGACTTAACAGAGGCGGGCACGAGGGTTGGGGGCACCCCCCCTAGGGCGCGCCCCCCTGCCTCATGGCCCCCCTGTTGCTCCACCGACGTACTCCTTCCTCCTATATATACCTACGTATCCCCAAACGACCAGAACAGGAGCCAAAAACCTAATTCCACTGTCGCAACCTTCTGTATCCACGAGATCCCACCTTGGGGCCTGTTCTGGAGCTCCGCCGGAGGGGGCATCCACCATGGAGGGCTTCTACATCAACACCATAGCCCCTCCGATGAAGTGTGAGTAGTTTACTTTAGACCTTCGGGTCCATAGCTAGTAGCTAGATGGCTTCTTCTCTCTTTTTGGTTCTCAATACAAAGTTCTCCCCCTCTCTCGTGGAGATCTATTCGATGTAATCTTCTTTTTGCGGTGTGCTTGTTGAGACCGATGAATTGTGGGTTTACGATCCAGCTTATCTATGAACAATATTTGAATCTTCTCTGAATTCTTTTATGTATGATTGAGTTATCTTTGCAAGTCTCTTCGAATTATCCGTTTGGTTTGGCCAACTAGATTGGTAGTTCTTGCAATGGGAGAAGTGCTTAGCTTTGGGTTCAATCTTGCGGTGTCCTTTCCTAGTGACAGAAGGGGCAGCAAGGCACATATTGTATTGTTGCCATCGAGGATAACAAGATGGGGTTTCTATCATATTGCATGAATTTATCCCTCTACATCATGTCATCTTGCTTAAGGCGTTACTCTGTTGTTAACTTAATACTCTAGATGCATGATGGATAGCGGTCGATGAGTGGAGTAATAGTAGTAGATGCAGAATCGTTTCGATCTACTTGTCTCGGACGTGATGCCTATATACATGATCATTACCTAGATATGCTCATAACTATGCTCAATTCTGTCAATTGCTCAACAGTAATTTGTTCACCCACCGTAGAATACTTATGCTCTTGAGAGAAGCCACTAGTGAAACCTATGGCCCCCGGGTCTATTCTCATCATATCAATCTCTATCGCTTTATTACTTGCTTTGTTTTTACTTTGCCTTTTACTTTTCACTTTGCATCTATCTATCAAAAATACCAAAAATATTATTTATCATCTCTATCAGATCTCACTCTCGTAAGTGACCGTGAAGGGATTGACAACCCCTAATCGTGTTGGTTGCGAGTAGCTATCGTTTTGTGTAGGTACGAGGGACTTGTGCGTGGTGTCCTACTAGATTGATACCTTGGTTCTCAAAAACTGAGGGAAATATTTACGCTACTTTGCTACATCATCCTCTCCTCTTGGGGGAAATCGAATGCAGTGCTCAAGAGGTAGCAAGAAGAATTTCTGGTGCCGTTGCCGGGGAGGCACATGCAACCAAGTCGACCATACCAAGTACCCATCACAATCCCTATCTCTCGCATTACATTATTTCCCATTTGCCTCTCGTTTTCCTCTCCCCCACTTCACCCTTGCTGTTTTATTCGCCCTCTCTTTCCCAATCTCCTCCTCTCTTTCCCGTTTTCCTTTTTCCCGTTGCCTTTCTGTTTGCTTGTGTGTTGGATTACTTGTTGCCATGGCGCAAGATAATACCAAATTGTGTGACTTCTCGAATACCAATAATAATGATTTCCTTAGTACTCCGATTGCTCCTCTTAATAATGATGAGCCTTGTGAAATCAATACCGCTTTGATGAATCTTGTTATGAAAGATCAATTCGCCGGCCTTCCTAGTGAAGACGCCGCTACTCATCTAAGCAATTTTATTGATTTGTGTGATATGCAAAAGACGGAAGATACAGATAACAATATTGTCAAATTGAAGTTATTTCCGTTTTCACTTAGAGATCGTGCTAAAGTTTGGTTTTCGTCTTTGCCTAAAAATAGTATTGATTCTTGGAACAAGTGCAAAGATGCTTTTATCTCTAAGTATTTTCCCCCCGCTAAGATCATCACTCTTAGGAACGATCTTATGAATTTTAAGCAACTTGATCATGAGCATGTTGCCCAATCTCGGGAAAGAATGAAATTTATGCTTCGCAATTGCCCTACTCATGGTTTGAATTTATGGATGATCATACAAAATTTTTATGCCGGATTGAATTTTGCTTCTAGAAATCTTTTAGATCCGGCCGCGGGAGGCATGTTTATGGAAATTACCTTAGGAGATGCTACCAAATTTCTTGATAATATTATGGCTAAGTATTCTCAATGGCACACCGACAGATCTTCTAGTAAAAAAGTGCATGCTATAGAAGAAATCAATGTTTTGAGTGAAAAGATGGATGAACTTATGAAGATGTTTTCTACTAAAAATACTCCTCTTGATCCCAGTGATATGACTTTGTCTACTTTGCTTGAGAATAATAATGAATCTATGGATGTGAATTTTGTTAATAGGAATAGTTTTGGAAACAACGCGTATAGAGGGAATTTTAATCCTAGGACTTATCCTAGTAATCCTTCTAATAATTATGGAAATTCCTACAACAACTCTTATGGAAATTTTAATAAGATGCCTCTGAATTTGAGAGTAGTGTTAAAGAGTTTATGAATTCACAAAAGAATTTTAATGCTTTGCTTGAAGAGAAATTGCTTAAAGTTGATGATTTGGCTAGGAACGTTGATAGAATTTCTCTTGAAATTGATTCTTTAAAGCTTAGATCTACTCCTCCTAAGCATGATATCAATGAGTCTCTCAAAGCCATGAGAATTTCCATTGATGAGTGCAAAGAAAGAACCGCTAGGATGCGTGCTTCCAAAGATGCCTTTATTAAAGCATGCTCTCCCAATTCCTATGAAAATCAAGATGAAGATCTAAAAGTTATTGATGTGTCCCCCATTGAAACTTTGTTTTGCAGTATGAATCTTGATGAAACTGAATATGATCTTCCTTTACCTAGAAGGCGTTCTAAGAATTCAGAGTTTCTAGATCTTGATGATGAATTGATGGAAGTGGGATTGAAAGAAATAAAAACCTAGATGTTGCTAAACCCACTATTTTGGATCTCAAGGAATTTAATTATGAAAATTGCTCTTTAATTGGTTGTATTTCCTTGTTGCAATCCGTGCTAGATTCTCCTCATGCTTATAGTCAAAATAAGGCCTTTACCGAACACATTGTTGATGCCTTGATGCAATCTTATGAAGAAAAACTTGAGTTGAAAGTTTCTATCCCTAGAAAACTCTATGATGAGTGAGAACCAACTATTAAAATTAAAATTAAAGATTATGAGTTTCATGCTTTGTGTGATTTGGGTGCTAGTGTCTCTAATATTCCCAAAACTTTGTGTGATTTGCTAGATTTCCGTGACTTTGATGATTGCTCTCTAAACTTGCATTTTGTGGATTCCACTATTAAAAAGCCTATGAGAAGAATTAATGATGTTATTATTGTTGCAAATAGGAATTATGTGCCCGTAGATTTTATCGTTCTTGATATAGATTACAATCCTTCATGTCCTATTATTCTTGGTAGACCTTTCCTTAGAACGATTGGTGCAATTATTGATATGAAAGAAGGGAATATTAGATTCCAATTTCCCTTAAAGAAGGGAATGGAACACTTCCCTAGAAAGAAAATAAAATTTACATATGAATCTATCATGAGAGCCACTTATGGACTGCGTACCAAAGATGGCAATACCTAGATCTATCCTTGCTTTTATGCCTAGCTAGGGGCGTTAAACGATAGCGCTTGTTGGGAGGCAACCCAATTTTATTTTGTGTTTTTTGTTTTTTATTCTGTTTAGGAATAAATAAACCATATAGCTTCTGTTTGGATGTGGTTTTATGTTTTAATTAGTGTTTGTGCCAAGTAGAACCAATAGGATAACCTACGATGATAGTTGATTTGATTCTGCTGAAAAACAGAAACTTTGCGTGCACGAATATAACTTTGTTAAATCACAGAAACGTGATTTTGCGTTGATTCTTTTTGATGCTGTTCAATAGAAATTTTTACAGGACTTCCTATTTTGGTAGGATTTTTAGAGTTCCATAAGTTTGCGTTAGTTACAGATTGCTACAGACTATTCTGTTTTTGACAGATTCTGTTTTGCATGTGTTGTTTGCTTATTTTGATGAATCTATGGCTAGTAAAATAGTTTATAATCCATAGAGAAGTTGGAATACAGTAGGTTTAACACCAATATAAATAAGGAATGAGTTCATTACAGTACCTTGAAGTAGTCTTTTGTTTTCTTTCTCTAACGGAGCTCACGAGATTTCTATTGAGTTTTGTGTTGTGAAGTTTTCAAGTTTTGGGTGAATTCTTTTGATGGATTATGGAACAAGGAGTGGCAAGAGCCTAAGATAGGGGATGCCCATGGCACCCCCAAGATAATCCAAGGACACCAAAAAGTCAAAGCTTGGGGATGCCCCGGAAGGCATCCCCTCTTTCGTCCACTTCCATCGGTAATTTACTTGGAGCTATATTTTTATTCACCACATGATATGTGTTTTGCTTGGAGCGTCTTGTATCATTTGCATCTTTGCTTGTTAGTTTACCACAATCATCCTTGCTGTACACACCTTTTGAGAGAGCCATACATGAATTGGAATTTGTTAGAATAACTCTATGTGCTTCACTTATATCTTTTGAGCTTGATAGTTTTGCTCATAGTGCTTCACTTATATCTTTTGAGCGTGATAAATTTTGCTCTAGTACTTCACTTAGATCTTTTAGAGCACGGTGGTGGATTTGTTTTAAAGAAACTATTGATCTCTCATGCTTCACTTAGATTATTTTGGGAGTTGTTAATAGCATGGTAATTTGCTTAATATTAATATACTTGGTACTCAAGATATGTGAAACTTTCTTTTGAGTGAATTGAATACTAAAATAAGTTTGATGCTTGATAATTGTTTTGAGATATGGAGGTGATAATATCAAAGTCGTGCTAGTTGGGTGATTATGAATTCAAAGAATGCTTGTGTTGAAGTTTGCAAGTCCCATAGCATGCACGTATGGTTAAAGTTGTGTAACAAATTTGAAACATGAAGTGTACCTGGCTTGTGCATCCTTATGAGTGGCGGTCGGGGACGAGCGATGGTCTTTTACTACCAATCTATACCCCTAGGAGCATGCGTGTAGTACTTGATTTTTGATGACTTCTAAATTTTTGCAATAAGTATATGAGTTCTTTTGACTAATGTCGAGTCCATGGATTATACACATTCTCACCTTTCCGCCTTTGCTAGCCTCTTCGGTACCGTGCATTGCCCTTTCTCACCTTGAGAGTTGGTGCAAACTTCGCTGGTGCATCCAAACCCCATGATAAGATATGCTCTATCACACATAAACCTCCTTTTATCTTCCTCAAAACAGCCACCATACCTACCTATCATGGCATTTCCATAGCCATTCCGAGATATATTGCCATGCAACTTCCATCATCATCATCATGACATACATTACTTTTGTCATATTGCCATTGCATGATCATGCAGTTGACATCGTATTTGTGGCAAAGCCACCATGCATTATTTTTCATACATGTCACTCTTGATTCATTGCACCATCCCGGTACACCGCCGGAGGCATTCATATAGAGTCATATCTTGTTCTAAGTTTCTCGTTGTAATCCTTATGTTGTAATCAATAGAAGTGTGATGATCATCATTGTTAGAGCATTGCCCAAAAAAATGAAAAAAAGAGAAGAAAGGCCAAAAGAAAAAAAGAAAGGCCCAAAAAAAAGAAAAAAAAGAAAAGGGCAATGCTACTATCTCTTTTTCCACACTTGTGCTTCAAAGTAGCACCTTGTTCTTCATGTAGTGAGTCTCATAAGTTGTCTTTTTATACTAGTGGGAATTTTTCATTATAGAACTTGGCTTCTATATTCCTACGGTGGGCTTCCTCAAATGCCCTAGGTCTTCATGAGCAAGCGAGTTGGATGCACACCCACTAGTTTTCTTTTGTTGAGCATTCATGGCTCTAGTGCATCCGTTGCATGGCAATCCCTACTCCTCATGTTGACATCAATTAATGGGCATCTCCATAGCCCGTTGATTATCCTCGTCAATGAGAGACTTTCTCCTTTTTATCTTCTCCACACAATCCCCATCATCATATTCTATTCCACCCATAGTGCTATATCCATGGCTCACGCTCATGTATTGCGTGAAAGTTGAAAGAGTTTGAGATTATTTAAGTATGAAACAATTGCTTGGCTTGTCATCGGGGGTATATAAGTTGGGAACATCTTTGTGTGACGAAAATGAAGCATAGCCTAACTATATGATTTTGTAGGGATGAACTTTCTTTTGCCATGTTATTTTGAGAAGACATGATTGCTTTGATTAGTATGCTTGAAGTATTATTATTTTTATGTCAATATGAACTTTTGTCTTGAATCTTTCGGATCTGAATCATATCACAATTAAGAAGATTTACATTGAAATTATGCCAAAGTATCACTCCGCATCAAAAATTATCTTTTTATCATTTATCTACTCGAGGACGAGCAGGAATTAAGCTTGGGGATGCCTGATACGTCTCCAACATATCTATAATTTTTGATTGCTCCATGCTACTTTATCTACTGTTTTGGACTATATTGGGCTTTGTTTTCCACTTTTATATTATTTTTGGGACTAACCTATTAACTGGAGGCCTAGCTCAGAATTGTTGTTTTTTTGCTTATTTCAGTGTTTCGAAGAAACGGAATATCAAACGGAGTCCAAACGGAATGAAACCTTCGGGAACGTGATTTTCTCATCGAACGTGATCCAGGAGACTTGGACCCTACTCCAAGACGTAATAGAGGCGGTCACGAGGGTGGGGGGCGCCCCCCTAGGGTGCACCCCCTGCCTCATGCCCCCCCTGTTGCTCCACCGACGTACTCCTTCCTCCTATATATACCTACGTATCCTCAAACGATCAGAACAGGAGCCAAAAACCTAATTCCACCGCCGCAACCTTCTGTATCCACGAGATCCCATCTTGGGGCCTGTTCCGGAGCTCTGCCAGAGGGGGCATCTACCACGGAGGGCTTCTACATCAACACCATAGCCCCTCCGATGAAGTGTGAGTAGTTTACTTCAGACCTTCGGGTCCATAGCTAGTAGCTAGATGACTTCTTCTCTCTTTTTGGTTCTCAATACAAAGTTCTCCCCCTCTCTCGTGGAGATCTATTCGATGTAATCTTCTTTTTGCGGTGTGTTTGTTGAGACCGATGAATTGTGGGTTTGTGATCCAGCTTATCTATGAACAATATTTGAATCTTCTCTGAATTCTTTTATGTATGATTGAGTTATCGTTGCAAGTCTCTTCGAATTATCCGTTTGGTTTGGCTAACTAGATTGGTAGTTCTTGCAATGGGAGAAGTGCTTAGCTTTGGGTTCAATCTTGCGGTGTCCTTTGCCAGTGACAGAAGGGGCAGCAAGGCACGTATTGTATTGTTGCCATCAAGGATAACAAGATGGTTTTTTATCATATTGCATGAATTTATCCCTCTACATCATGTCATCTTGCTTAAGGCGTTACTCTGTTTTTAACTTAATACTCTAGATGCATGCTGGATAGCGGTCGATGAGTGAAGTAATAGTAGTAGATGCAGAATCGTTTCGATCTACTTGTCTCGGACGTGATGCCTATATACATGATCATTACCTAGATATGCTCATAACTATGCTCAATTCTGTCAATTGCTCAACAGTAATTTGTTCACCCACCGTAGAATACTTATGCTCTTGAGAGAAGCCACTAGTGAAACCTATGGCCCCCGAGTCTATTCTCATCATATCAATCTCTATCGCTTTATTACTTGCTTTGTTTTTACTTTGCCTTTTACTTTTCACTTTGCATCTATCTATCAAAAATACCAAAAATATTATTTATCATCTCTATCAGATCTCACTCTCGTAAGTGATCGTGAAGGGATTGACAACCCCTAATCGCGTTGGTTGCGAGTAGCTATCGTTTTGTGTAGGTACGAGGGACTTGTGCGTGGTCTCCTACTGGATTGATACCTTGGTTCTCAAAAACAGAGGGAAATACTCACGCTACTTTGCTGCATCATCCTCTCCTCTTCGGGGAAATCCAACGCAGTGCTCAAGAGGTAGCAATCATCACGGAAGTGTATTTTTTTTGTAGTGCGCGCACCCCAGTGTTCAAACCTTAAGGGTCTGCGGGAACCCAACATCCGACATAGGATGGTAATTGATTTCCGTAAATTAAATAAAGCTACTAAGAAAGGTCATTACCCTTTACCTTTTATTTATCAAATGCTAGAAAGGCTATCCAAACACACACGTTTCTGCTTTCTAGATGGTTATTCTGGTTTCTCTCAAATACCTGTGTCACCGGGGGATCAATCAAAAACTACTTTTACTTGCCCTTTCGGTACTTTTGCTTATAGACGTATGCCTTTTGGTTTATAATGCACCGGCTACCTTTCAAAGATGCATGATGGCTATATTATCTGACTTTTGTGAAAAGATTTGTGAGGTATTCATGGATGATTTTTTCGTTTATGGATCCTCCTTTGATGATTGCTTGAGCAACCTTGATCGAGTTTTGCAGAGATGCGAAGACACTAGTCTCATCTTGAATTGGGAAAAGTGCCACTTTATGGTTAATGAAGGCATTGTCTTGGGGCATAAGATTTCTGAGAGAGGTATTGAAGTTGATAAAGCTAAAGTTGATGCTATTGAAAAGATGCCATGTCCCAAAGACATAAAAGGTATAAGAAGTTTCCTTGGTCATGCCGGTTTTTATAGGAGGTTCATTCAGGACTTTTCTAAAATCTCTAGGCCTGTGACTAATTTATTGCAAAAAGATATTCCTTTTGTCTTTGATGATGATTGTGTAGAAGCATTTGAAATACTTAAGAAAGCTTTGATCGCTGCACCTATTGTTCAGCAACCTGATTGGAATTTACCCTTTGAAATTATGTGTGATGCTAGTGATTATGCTGTAGGTGCTGTTCTAGGGCAAAGAGTTGATAAGAAATTGAATGTTATCTAGTGTGCTAGTAAGACTCTTGATACTGCCCAGAGAAATTATGCTACTACTGAAAAAGAGTTTTTAGCAGTTGTGTTTGCATGTGATAAGTTTAGACCCTATATTGTTGATTCCAAAGTTACTATTCACACTGATCATGCTGCTATTAAATATCTTATGGAAAAGAATGATGCTAAGCCTAGACTCATTAGATGGGTTCTCTTGCTCCAAGAATTTGATTTGCATATTATTGATAGAAAGGGAGCTGAGAACCCCATTGCAGACAACTTGTCTAGGTTAGAGAACGTTCTTGATGACCCACTGCCTATTGATGATAGCTTTCCTAATGAACAATTAGCGGTTGTTAATGCTTCTCGTACTGCTCCTTGGTATGCTGATTATGCTAATTATATTGTTGCTAAATTTATACCACCTAGTTTCACATACCAGCAAAAGAAAAAGTTCTTTTATGATTTAAGACATTACTTCTAAGATGACTCACACCTTTATAAAGAAAGAGTAGATGGTGTTATTAGACATTGTGTACCTGAGCATGAATAGGAACAGATCCTACGCAAGTGTCACTCTGAATCATATGGAGGACACCACGCTGGAGATAGAACTACACATAAGGTACTGCAATCTGGTTTTTATTGGCCTACTCTCTTCAAAGATGCTCGTAAGTTTGTCTTATCTTGTGATGAATGTCAAAGAATTGGTAATATTAGTAGATGTCAAGAAATGCCTATGAATTATTCTCTTGTTATTGAACCGTTTGATGTTTGGGGCTTTGATTATATGGGACCTTTTCCTGCCTCTAATGGTTACACACATATTTTAGTTGCTGTTGATTACGTTACCAAGTGGGTAGAAGCTATTCCAACTAGTAGTGCTGATCATAACACCTCTATCAAAATGCTTAAAGAGGTTATTTTTCTGATGTTTGGAGTCCCTAGATACCTTATGATTGATGGTGGTTCACATTTTATTCATGGTGCTTTTCGTAAGATGCTTGCTAAGTATGATGTTAATCATAGAATCGCATCTCCTTATCATCCGTAGTCTAGTGGTCAAGTAGAGTTGAGCAATAGAGAGCTCAAATTAATTTTGCAAAAGACTGTCAATAGATCTAGAAAGAATTGGTCCAAAAAACATGATGATGCATTATGGGCCTATAAAACTGCACACAAAAATCCTATGGGTATGTCTCCATATAAGATGGTTTATGGAAAAGCTTGTCATTTACCTCTAGAGCTTGAACATAAAGCATATTGGGCTATCAAAGAGCTCAACTATGACTTTAAACTTGCCGGTGAGAAGAGGTTGTTTGATATTAGTGAAAGTGCGTTATATCGACTAGAGGGGGGGGGGTGAATAGGCAATTTTTATGAATTCTTCACAGAGGAATTTGCTGGTGAGGAAATTCCTAAATGAAGAACTACTAGCAGCGGAATAAGTACTCAAATGTAAACATAACAGAACACAAGCATGGTCATCATAATGGAATGAAGACAAGCACAGAGTACAGAAAGCGTAAACACAGGATAACACAGAAAGAAGACGGACATACTGAAGAAATTGAACTGAGGAAATTGAGAAAGTCTTCAGTCAAAGTCTTCAAACAGATATGAACAAGCACACAACAACAGAAATGAGGAAATGAAAGAGTTGAGGAAATAGAACCAGTAAGCTTGGTGAAGACAATGATTTGGTAGACTAGTTCCAACTACTGTCTCACTTGTACGTCTGGTTAGAGCAGCTGAGTATTTAAACTCGAGGACACACAGTCCCGGACACACAGTCCTCACCGTATTCTCCTTGAGCTAAGGTCACACTGACCTCGCCCAATCACTCGTGGTAAGTCTTCAGGTGACTTCCAAACCTTCACAGACTAGGTCACTCGGCGATCCACAATTCCTCTTGGATGCTCTAGACCATGACGCCTAACCGTCTGGAAGAAGCACAGTCTTCAAAGGTAACAAGAGTCGGATCCACACAGGATCAATCTCTTTAGTGATGCTCAATCACTTTGGGTTTGTAGGTCTTGGGTTTGGGTTCCCTCACTTGATGATTTTCGCTCAAAGTCCTCGAAGGATGGGATGCTCTCAAATGACAAGTGTCAGTTTCTCTCGGAGCAGCCAAATAGCTAGTGGTTGTAGGGGGCGGCTATTTATAGATTAGGGAGCAGCCCGACATGATAAGACATAAATTCCCTTCAATGATATGACCGTTAGGAGGGTAGATATTTTGGGACAGCTGGTGCATAGCACAGCAACGGTCGGAATTTTGACTCTCAAATTCCTCAGGGCTATCATGTTCCTCACTGTGTAGGCAATCCGCACGGGCGAATTCCTAACTCCTTAGTTAGAACAAATTCCTCAGAGACCAGAAGAACTTCGTCTCTGTCACTGAAGAATATGACTGAACTGTATGAGATTTCCAATGGCTTCACTCGAAGGGAATGGTAGGTGTAGGATGTTGAGTTGAGCATCACTTGGAAATTTTTCCTAGTATTTCCTCGACCCCCTTTAATAGTACGGTGTTTCCTATGACTCAAGAAAGAGAAAATGAAACTACGAAAACAAAAGTCTTCACGCTTCATGTTCCTCGAATGATTGCCAAGTCTTCAAGGTCACGCCAATTTCTTCACTTTCAAAGTCTTCAAAAAGTCTTCAGAAATCCAAAGTCTTCAGTTGAAGAATTTCATTTTTAGGGGTCGACTTTCTCTTTAAATATCAAACTCCTCATAGACTTGTAGACCTGTGTATACTCACAAACGCATCAGTCCCTTAACCTATAAGTCTCAGTACACCAAAATCACTAAGGGGCACTAGATGCACTTACAATCTCCCCCTTTTTGGTGATTGATGACAATATAGGTTAAGTTTTCAACGGGGATAAACATATGAAGTGTAAATAATGATATTGAGGAATTTGATTGCAAGATATAGAAGAACTCCCCCTGAAGATGTGCATAGTGAGGAATTTGCTTTTGAAGCAATGCGCACTTGAAGAGTATAATCATGGAGATCTCCCCCTATATCTTGTAATTGTTAAACGCATTTGACATATAATATGAAGAATTTGAAATGCATGATGAAATATGGTGACTGATGTAATTCAGCATGCGTGCATTAACATTAATGAGGAATAAGCATGCAGAAGAACTCATCAAAAGTATCAGGCCATCATAGAGTTTAAGATTACAACTCGATCCAGCAAAGCTATCAAAAGAACAAGAGTTGTAACTTAGAAAAAAACGCCCATATAAGATAGACCCGCTTGAAGACTAACTCAAATTTCTCCCCCTTTGTCATCGAATGACCAAAAGGGTCAAAAAATGAGGACTAACGCCCCTGAAGAATATCATGATGAAGGAGGAGCGCCAGCATTGTCGGGGTCCTGAGTCATTGTAGGGCCTGCCGCAGTGTCGTCCAAGTCTTAGAACTCGTCCGTGTTGCGCGATGAAGAATATGAACTAGCGACCAATGAAGGAACCTTGACCTTCTTGAATTTCTTCGGTGGAGGAGCAGACCAGTCAAAATCTTCCTTGAAGCCCATTTGCTTCAGATCTTCTTCACCATAGAGATGTGACAGAATAGCCCAGGTGCGATCAAAAACTTCATGGAGGTAGTAATGGTTTTTCTTCACTGCATTATGTGTAGAAGTCATGTTGTGAAGAATAGAGCCAAACTGATGCTTAACCCATTTGTGGTTTCGATCCACCTTCTGGTGAAGACTTAGAAGCAGCTCACGGTCAGTCATCACACGAGGAGCAGTGGCTTGAGGATTTGGCTTGGATGCATTGGCAGCAGAATTATGAGTGGCAGAGTCATCATTGGTGGAATAAGATGCAGCTTTGCGGAACTGACCATCCAATGGACGGATACCCTCATCGATAACAGCTGGTGCCTTGCCCTTCTCATCAGCTGAGGAATATGTCCGCTTGAGGACTTCAATCGGGGGCAAGTAGCTGAGCTGATTTTGAAAGTCAGCTTTGTAGTTGAGTGAAGACCTTGTTCTGAGGAATCTCATGATCCATGGTGCGTAAGGCTTCAGCTCAGATGGTGAGAGTGCAACATTTGCCGGAGTCCTCATGAAGAAATCATGATAATTAATAGGAATGCCATGCATGATGTTGAATAGCATATTATTCATCATTCCAACAATTTCTTCATCGGATGAGTCATGGCCTTTGATAGGACTCATAGTCTTCGTCAGAATGCGATAGATGGTTCTTGGCACATACATCAATTCCATCATGAGGAATTTGGTCCTTGGGGCTTGACCAGACTTTAGAGGCTTCACGAGCACTTGCATGTAATGAGCAGTGAGTTCAGGCTCATCTTACAGACAACGAGCATCGTCAGGTGGAGGACTGATTGGCAGGGCACGAAGCAATTCAGAGGCCGGTGCCTTGTAGTGAGTGTTTTCGGTCATCCAGTCCTACACCCAAGAGTTGATGTCATTAGCCTCACCTGTGATATGCAGCGTTGCGTAGAACCGAAGAATGAGCTCTTCATTCCAGTCAACTATGTCTGAGCAAAAGTTGAGCAAGCCTGCATCATGAAGCATACTGAGGACTTGGGAGAAGCAAGGCATTGATTCCATGTCCACGTGAGGAATATGCTCGTGGTCGAAGAATTTGTCCTTATTGAGCAGCAGTGAGGAATAGAAGTTGGCCTGGCTGGCAGTCCAGAAACGCTTCCTTCTAAGACGAGCATTGCCATAGGGGTTGAAGTCAGTGAAGAACACATGCTCGCCAAAGAAATCATCATCCTTGAATTTTTGCTTCTTTGAGAAGGGATCCTTTGGCTTGGTCTGAGGAGTGTCAGTCAATTGCAGCACCACCTCAGGAATCACAATCTCAGGATCCGCAGACTGAGGAATTTCAGGCTCTTCTTCAGCTACAGCCTGGGTCTTCAATTCTTCATTTACAGTTTCTTCAGCACTAGTGGCTGGAATTTCTTCATGAACTGACGAGGTTGTATGAGGTTCATCAGATCCCATTTGTACTTCAGTAGCAGCTGGGGACTGAGGAACTGCTTGGAGTGGAGTGAACATTGGAGAGTTGGGGTGCTCACTTTCCCAAAAGTCATCATTTAGCACAGGTGTGGTACAACCAATGTCCACATCCTCATCTTCCATTTCTTTAACACCGGCCTCTTCAGCAGTGAACTGACGCACAAGCGAGGAGATGACAGGGGTTGAAGGGATTGCATCCACTTCAATTTCTTCATCCAACTGCTCTGACTAAGCAGCAGAAGGATTTTCTTCGTCGGATTCGCTAGGAATCACATAATCTTCACCAAAAGGAACATGGTCCTTTGATGGCATGAATGAGACAGGAACGACATCAATTGGGTTGTCAATTTAGCTTGTCAGAGCTTCATCTTCTTTGGAGCTAAAGAATTTGATGAAGTTGATGCCTTCCTTTTCTTCACAGCTGCACGCTCTGCAGCGTTGGTCTTCTTCGCATCTGATGCAGATGGAAGGATCGGAGTTGGTGTAGGCGTAGGAGGTGCAGAGGACTTTGGTTCAGTTTCTTCAAGCGCAACTGATGCAGTTGCCCTGACTTCTTCACTTTCTTCACGCGCACCACTAGTGGATGCCCTGGCAATATATTCAGTGGCTGGAATGGAGTCATTAGCCCTGGTACTCTCATTTTCTTCAGCAGCCTGATTGTCATCAGCAGTGCTGGCATGTTCTTCAGTGGGCTGAGCAGATGCTTCAGCCGGTGTAACTTCAATGTGCACAGGAGCAGCAGCACTTGAAGTGAATTTCTTTGTCAGATTGACGAACCGGACCTTGACGCCCTTCCAATCAGCATAGTAGCGATTGAATTCATCACTCATTTGCTTGATTTCAGCTTGCAAGGCAACGAGTTGGTCAAGGGTAAGAGTGAGGACATTGTCCTTGAGGTAGCGCTGCTTCTTGTACTGCGCTTTCTTCAACCTTCTGCCTTCTTCAAATTTCCACTTTTCTTCCTCAATGAAGGCAGTCAGAACATGACTTTGACCAGGAGTGAGGTTCATCTCCGGCAAAGGCGTGTTAGGGTCCATGTGCCATAGGTCAATGAAGTCGAGGATCAACTTTGGGTCCAATAGTAGTGGCACATTGCTGCCTTTGGCTCTAGCGGCACTGGCCTGCCTGTCTCTGATGATTTCGGCAAGTTCTTCATCATCAGCCTCATCGTCATCAGAGGGCACTTGGAAGGCGACCCGCTTCTTGTGAGGACTTGGTCGAAGGCCTCGTCCAGCAGTGGCCTTTGTCTTCAGCAGAGAGGGGCTAGTAGAGGAACTTGCAGATGCTCCTAAGGCAATTGAGATGCCTATGGTCCTTTGGCACGTGGCGATATGCACAGGTGCAGAGGATTTGGTCGGAGCAGCTAAAGACTTTGTCGGAGGAGCTGAGGACTTTGAAGGAGGAGGAGCAGTTTGACGAATTGACCGTGAGGGCTTTGAAGAATCTGGCCTTGAGGGCATTGCTGAGGAACTTGGCCGTGAGGGCATTGAGGGAGAAGCACTTGACTTATGAGCAGGCTTCTTAGGCATCGCCTTCTTTGGCTGACTAGCAGAGGCCTCAGCAGCGGTAGCAGCAGCAGCAGAGTCTGCATTGAATTTCCTCACTGCTTCCTTTGCTTGCTTGGCCAGCTTGGCCTGGCGCTTTGCCCATTCATCAACATAGTCCTCACCGCGCTTGAGGCTGGTGGGATCTGCCACTTGGCCTGGTGCCAATGGAGGTCTTGAGCATGGAGGATTGAGTGTGAATTTCTTCATATACTTGGAGTAACATGCCTGTACTCCCTCTATTCCCGTGCCCATCTCCTCTCTATCCTTTGTATGTGCACCTTGCGCCGATTTTTGTCCTCCTTGTCAAATTTGGCCTCATCAGGAGTGCAGTATCCAGCATAAATGTCCTCAAGGATTTCGAAAGAAGTATTAACCTCAGGCCTCTTCCCACCCTTCTGTGGCTTCTTACCTTTAGCCATTTTCTTCAGCTGAGGTATATGAACAACTGAAGTTTCTAAAGAGGTGTGCAACTTTTCTTCGAGGAACGCTGCAAATGAGTTAAGTTGATGAGAACCTAGTGATTCAGCAGCGGACATTTGTACCTGTGAACAAAGTATGGTTGCGACGAATTTGGAGAGGTCATATGCGTTCTCAGAAGGTTTTTCAAAAAGAATAGGTTTGAGGAATTTGACCATATGAGTCTTGAGGAATTTCACTAAGCGTTCTTTGTCTTTGGTTCCAGAGTTGTATAGATTGAAAATCCACACAATTGAGGAATCTTGAAGAAAATCATTGCTTAGATAAACGAATCAAGAGCAGATGACATGTGAGGTGTTCATGTGTGTGAAGATTTGAAGAATAAACACCTTTGAAGATTTTCAAGAGAACATATGAATCAAAGAGGGCAGTAAAAGTAACTTTTAATTACCTGAGATGAAGAACACGATGAACTGGGAAGTGTAGATGTGAAGTTCGTCAGTTCAGATCTTCCACGCCCTAACTTGGCAGAGGAAGACTGCTACGATGGCGGCGGAGTGAAGAGATCCGCAACCGGCGCGAGTATGATGACGACGAGGTTGAGGCAGTGAAGCTCTTCCTCACCAGCGATGATGAAGTAGTGGCGGCGCTAGGGTTTCGGTAGCTCAAGCGGGAGTGAGATCAAGCGGAGTAAAAGTGAAGTGAGGAAGAGGCAGGGGTATTTATAGTGGGAGTGAAAAACTGTACGCCCGAGGAAATCGGACGAACGTGCCCCTGGCCCTTCTAATTCGCTTGACATGTGTCACCCATGTACTGAGAGGTGGCGATCGTGTAGGATCGTGGGTGAATAGATAAGCATTGTTGTGGGATGCAGAACGGTTTGAGCGGCAAAGCCGAAAATTCAGATAAGATAAGTTAAAAGTTTCATTCACAATTTCTTCAGCTGTCAAGAACAGAGTGAAGATTTTGAACGAGTTTCAAATAGAGCGCACATGAAGAATTTTTGAACAGACTTGGTTGAGTTAAGCATAGAGGGGGAAGGGTCTGATCACATTCACTTAGCAGAAGAAATCAACTTGAAGAAATAGCAATAAGTGAATGCCGTAGAGGACATAAACTCATATATATGTATTCAAATGAAGAACAACACCGGAAAGAGTGAAGACAATGCAAAGTTGAAGAATTTGAAAAACCGAGGAATTTCAAAATGAAGAAACACTCAAATTGAAGATTTCCAACTTTGGTTGGTAGCGTAACCCACCATATAAGAAAGCTGATTTCAGACACCGCGTACAACTGCCGTAGGGCTTTGAGAATCAATTTCTTCATTAATTTCTTCACACTTAGAGGGTTAGTCTTCATTGTTTGAAGAAAAATGTTACTTCGTGTGTTGCGCATCTAAGTCATCAAGTCAGCATAAGTGTTAGGATGTGTGTCCATTTTAGAGAACATTCGAAGATTCTAGGATATTTAGCTCACACCTCAACTTGCTAAATCTCTTCTCATCCAAGGGCTTAGTGAAGATATCGGCCAGCTGGTCTTCAGTGCGAACGTGGTCGATGGATATGTCGCCCTTCAACACATGATCACGAAGAAAATGATGATGAATCTGGATGCGCTTTGTCTTCAAGTGCAGAACTGGGTTATGAGTAATCTTGATAGCACTCTCATTGTCGCAGTAGAGAGGCACATTCTTCATGTTGATGTCATAGTCCTTGAGTGTTTGCTTCATCCATAGTAGTTGAGCATAACACGATCCAGCAGCAATGTACTCAGCTTCTGCAGTGGAGAGAGATACGCAGTTCTGTTTCTTCGAGGACTAACAGACCAAAGATCATCCGAGGAAATGGCATGTGCCTGATGTTGACTTGCGGTCCACATAATCGCCAGCATAGTCAGAGTCTGAATATCCAATGAGATCAAATGAAGAGCCCTTGGGATACCATAATCCAAGTGTTGGTGTGTGAGCTAGATATCAAAGAATATGCTTCACAGCCTTATGGTGTGATTCCTTCGGTGTAGCTTGAAATCGGGCACACATGCAAACACTAAGCATAATATCCGGCCTAGATGCACATAGGTACAATAAAGAGCCAATCATGGAGCGGTATACCTTTTGATCGAAGTCTTTACCATTTTCATCAGTGCATAGATGGCCATTTGTGGGCATTGGAATTTTGACCCCTTTGCAATCTTGCATGCCGAATTTCCTCAATACGTCCTTGAGGTATTTCTCCTGAGATATGAATATGCCATTGCGCTGTTGACGAATTTGAAGACCTAAAAAGAATTTCAATTCTCCCATCATAGACATTTGATATTCTTCACTCATCATATAGGCAAATTCATCACTGTATCATTGGTCAGTACAGCCAAAAATGATATCATCAACATAAATTTGGCACACAAACAATTCACCATCATAAGATTTAGTGAAAAGAGTTGGGTCGAGTGAACCGGGTTTGAAGCCTTTCTTCATGAGGAATTCCTTCAAAGTATCATACCACGCCCGAGGGGCCTGCTTGAGGCCATACAGGGCCTTATTGAGTCTGAAGACTTTGTCAGGATGCTTTGGATCTTCAAAACCTGGGGGTTGAGCAACATATACTTCTTCCTCAAGCTTACCATTGAGGAATGCACTTTTCACATCCATTTGTTGTAAGATAATATCATGATGGTTAGCATAAGCAAGTAATATGAGAATAGCCTCAAGTCTAGCAACAGGTGCAAAAGTTTCATCGAAGTCAATTCCTTCAACCTGTGTGTAGCCTTGAGCTACAACCCGTGCCTTATTCCTCACCACAAGGCCATTTTCATCTTTCTTGTTGCGGTAGATCCACTTTGTGCCAATAATGTTGTGCTTGCGAGGATCTGGACGTTTGACCAGTTCCCAGACGTTGTTGAGCTCGAACTGATGTAATTCTTCTTGCATAGCTTGAATCCACTCAGGCTCCAGAAATGCTTCATCTACCTTAGTGGGCTCTGTGATGGAGACAAAAGCAAAGTTCCCACAAAGGTTAGACAAATGTGAAGAGAGCGTGTGAGTGGACCTGGTGCTTCAATGTCATCGATGATCTTCTCGATTTGCACTTCGTTTGCAATGCGAGGATGAGCGGGTTGTCTTCGAGGAATTTGATCCGCATTTTCTTCAGGAGCATTTTCCTCAGCACCATTTTCTTCAGGTGCGCCAGCTCGAAGTTCATCACGTTCTGGAATGAATTCTTCAGCAGATTCTTCGGTGGGAATGACATCCTCAGTAGCCTTGAACTTGATAGATTCCTCAGGTGCTGGTTCATCTAACACAGAAGGTAGGTGCTCTCTTTGCGAGCCATTAGTTTCATCGAACCGCACATCTACAGTTTCAACAACCTTGTGAAGAATGTTGTTGAAGACTTTGTAGGTGTGCGAGTCCTTTCCGTAACCAAGCATAAAACCCTCATGTGCTTTCGGTGCAAATTTAGAATTGTGATGAGGATCTCTAATCCAACATTTAGCACCGAAGACTTTGAAGTAACTCACATTGGGTTTCTTGTCAGTGAGGAGTTCATAAGCAGTCTTCTTGAAGAATTTGTGAAGATATACTCTGTTGATGATGTGGCACGCAGTATCAATAGCTTCAATCCAGAAACGACGAGGTGTCTTGTATTCATCAAGCATAGTGTGAGCCATCTCAACTAGAGTTCTGTTCTTGCGCTCCACGACGCCATTCTGCTGAGGAGTATAAGGAGCAGATAACTCATGAGTAATACCAAGTTCATCAAGATAGTCATCAAGACCGGAATTCTTGAACTCAGTCCCATTGTCACTTCTGATGTGCTTGATCTTCACACCAAAGTTGGTTGAAGCCCTCGAGGAAAATCGTTTGAAGACTTCCTGCACCTCATGTTTGTAAGTGACAATGTGCACCCATGTGTAACGAGAATAATCATCAACAATAACAAAGCCATATAGAGATGCATCATTTGTAACAGCAGAATAATGATTAGGACCGAAGAGATCCATGTGAAGCAATTCAAATGGTCGAGTGGTGGTCATGATAGTCTTTGCTGGATGCTTGGCCTTTGTCATCTTTCCAGCTTCACAGGCTCCGCATAAGTGATCCTTGAGGAATTTGACATTCTCAATGCCAATGACATGCTTCTTCTTCGCAAGCGTGTGCAAATTCCTCATGCCAGCATGACCAAGTCATCGATGCCATAGCCAGCCTTCTGAAGCTTTTGCAAGTAGGCATATGGCTGGTTGTGGTCCTGTAGAGAAATCAACAATGTACAAGTCTCCTCTCCTAAAGCCTTCGAAGACTTTAGAATTGTCAGCTTCCATGATCACAACGCAACGATATTTGCCAAAGACAACAACCATATCAAGATCACAAAGCATTGAGACAGACATGAGGTTGTATCCTAAGGACTCGACAAGCATGACTTTGTCCATGTGTCGATCCTTTGAGATCGCAACCTTACCTAGACCCAATACCTGACTTTTGCCTTTGTCAGCGAAGATGATATGCTTCAGATGCGACGGTGATAAAGGAGCATCCATCAATAGATTCTTGTCACCAGTCATGTGATTCGTACATCCACTATCGAGGACCCACTCATTGGCTTTGGGTTGATCATCCTACGGATGAATTAGTGCAACTTACGAACTCATATACTTCATCAGTGAAGAATATGACATCAATATCATCAGATCAATAGAACAGATAAACAGTATGAGGATGTGTGAAATGAAAGTTCATTTCATCATGATTAGCCTGCGTCCTTTCAGGCATTGTTCAGGTCTCCAGCAAATTCTTCAGACGTTTTGAGCACGTCTGGAGACCTGACCCTGCATAAGAGATTAGTTCTTTTTCTTCACCACCCACATCTGAAGGGGTGGCAAAGAATTCATCACTCTGCGAGCACCATATGAGAAAGGTGGCATAGAAGCCAATCCACTTCGTTTCACATAAGAGGGGTTAGGGTAAGCATATGAGTAAGCAGAGAAATTCTTCGAGGACTTATGAACATAATGATTAGAAGAATAATGCTCATATTCATAGCCCTTAGCTCTACCCTGCGAAACAGAGGGGTTAGCATGATGATGATCATATGAGGACTTTGATCCTTTTGAGGAATTTGATCCACGTGAGGAATTTGGTCCGTATGAGGACTTGGATCCATATGAAGAATTTGGTCCATATGAAGAATTTGATATGGAGTTCCTATTCTTCACAGGTGGTGTCATGAGGACATTCACCTGAAGACTTTCAAGGCAACTTTTGGGAACCCAGATTTTCTTCATAGGGGAACCGTTCCTGCAGTTAGTGCCAACATATCTAGCAAATACTTCACCATTCTGATTTTTGAACAGTTTATAGTTGGAGTCAAATGACTCATCAGAAGAATGAGGAGATTCACATGTAAAGCCAGATAAATTGGAAGGATCAACTCGAGGTCCCTTTGTAGCAACCCATGAGGTTTTGGGGTACTGCTCAGGCTTCCAATATGTTCCATCAGCATTGAGTTTCCTCTCAAAGGCAATACCCTATTTCCTAGGGTTTCTGTTGAGGATCTGCTTTTTGAGCACATCACAAAGAGTCTGATGCCCTTTGAGACTTTTGTACATGCCTGTCATGTACAATTCCTTCAGCCCTGCATCATCAGTGATACTAGCAATGTCCTTAGATGAGGAATTAGTGATAGCAGAGACAGATGAAGAATTTGTAGCATTATAAGCATTTGAACATTCAGGTGAAGAATTAGCAGTTTCACGTTCAATGCACTTCAGACATGGAGGAACAAATTCTTCCTGAGTAGCGCTGATTTGTTGAGCAAGTAATGAATCACGCTCCTTCCGAAGATCTTCACAATCCACTCTTAGCTTTTCAAGATCTTGCTTTCTTTGAAGAAATCCATAAGGCAGCTTCTCGTGATAAGATAAGAGAGTGTTATGATGACCTTGAAGGTTGTCAAACTTGGACTGAAGTCTCTGAAGATTTTCAGTCAAGGTTTTAGTGCGATCCATTTCTTCACCCAACAAATCATCACTTTTATCTAGCATGTTTTGAACCTTTTCAAAAGCCTTTTGTTGTTTCACAACAATCTTAGCAAGTTTAGAGTAGCTGGGCTTGAGGTTTTCATCAGATTCATCCTCACTAGATTCAAAGCAGGCGTGTTTAGTTACATTGGTACCCTTTGCCATGAAGCAATAGGTGGGAGCGTAGTCATCATTGCCTTCATCAGCCTTGTTGGTGAAGCCATTTTCTTCAGAGTTGAAGATAGACTTGCTGACGAATGCAGTAGTGAGAGCTAGGCTCACCACACCAGACTCAGACTCCTCAGATGCCTCCTCGTCCTCATGTTCCTCAGATTCAGTCTCGGAGTCCATTTCCTTGCCAATGAATGCCCGAGCCTTCTTGGAGCTGCTCTTCTTGTGAGATGAAGACTTCGAGGATTTTGATGATGAAGACTTTGAAGATTTCTTCTTCTTCTTTGCGTCATCAGAACTGTAATCCTTGTATTTCTTCTTCTTTGATTCCTTATCCCACTGAGGACAATCTTGGATGTAGTGACCAGCTTTCTTGCATTTGTGGCATAGCCTCTTCTTGTAGTCACTGGATGAGGAATCATTGCTCCTCGAGGATTTTCCAAAGTGACCACGTCTTGAGAACTTCTGAAATTTCTTCACGAGTAGTGCTAGTTCCTGGCTCAGTTCTTCAGGATCACCAAGGCTGCTAGCAGAGTCCTCATCTTCAGACTCAGAGACTGTCTTGGCCTTCAGAGCACGTGATCTGCCATAGCTCGAACCATAGAGATCTCTCTTCTCAGCAAGCTGGAACTCATGAGTATTTAGCCTCTCGAGGATATCAGCGGGATCAAGTGACTTGTAATCAGCACGTTCTTGAATCATCAGTGCCAGAGTATCAAATGAAGAATCGAGCGATCTCAGCAATTTCTTCACCACCTCATGGTCAGAGATGTCAAGCGCTTGAAGCTCATTTGAGATGTCAGTGAGGTGATCGAAGGTTTGCTGGACATTTTCATTGTCGAGTCTTTTGAAGCGGTTGAAGAGATTGCGAAGAACGTCAACACGAGAGTCATGTTGAGTTGAGACTCCTTCATTCACTTTGGATAGCCTATCCCAGATAAGCTTAGCAGTTTCCAAATCACTCACTCTTGTATACCGCCCTTTGCTCAGATGGCCACATATGATATTCTTCGCTTGAGAATCGAGTTGCTTGAATCTCTTCACATCAGTAGCGTTCAGAGAAGGTGTGACTGAGGGAACACCATTTTCCACAACATACCAGAGATTGTTATCAATTACAGTAGGGGTAATCCGTTCTTCCAGTAGGGGTAGTCCGTTCTTCCAGAGGGGAAGGTGTTGGGGGAGGGAGAGGGCTGCGCTAGGGAAGAGGTGCGGCTGCCCTCCCACCCCTCCACTATATATAGGAGCAAGGGAAGAGGGGGAGGCGCCCTAGGGTTTCCCCTAGGGATCGGTGGCGAGCAGTCATGTAGTCGCTTCCCAAAAACCTAATCGCCCCTCTCTCGTATAGGATCCGGAGAGGCGGGGTTTCAGAGATCTGCTCTCCCATCAACCGTGTACACGGTGAATGAGATGGAGTCGTCGGTGGCAGTAGCAACAAAGGAATGACTGTGGGCGTGGCGGCAGAGATGCGAGCTGTTTTGAGTGACGACTAGGGTTGGGAAACATCTCACACATATATAGGCGCAACCGCATGGAGATGTTGGGGAACGTAGTAATTTCAAAAATTTCCTACGCACATGCAAGATCATGGTGATGGCATAGCAACGAGAGGGGAGAGTGTTGTCCACGTACCCTCGTAGACCGTAAGCGGAAGCGTTATGACAACGCGGTTGATGTAGTCGTACGTCTTCACGATCCGACCGATCCAAGCACCGAACGTACGACACCTCCGTGTTCAGCACACGTTCAGCTCGATGACGTTCCCCGGGCTCCAATCCAGCAAAGCGTCGGGGATGAGTTCCATCAGCACAACGGCGTGGTGACGATGATGACGTTCTACCGGCGCAGGGCTTCGCCTAAACTCCGCGACGATATGACCAAGGAGGAATATGGTGGAGGGGGGCACCGCACACGGCTAAGGAACGATCCGTAGATCAACTTGTGTGTTCATGGGGTGCCCCCTGCCCCCGTATATAAAGGAGTGGAGGAGGGGAGGGCCGGCCCTCTCTATGGCGCGCCCTAGGGGAGTCCTACTCCCACCGGGAGTAGGATTCCCCCTTTCCTAGTCCAACTAGGTGTCCTTCCAAGTAGTAGGAGTAGGAGACAAGGAAGGGGAAGAGGGAAGAGAAGGAAGGAGGGGGCGCCGCCCCTCCCCCTAGTCCAATTCGGATCGTCGGTATCCAATACCTAGTTTAATCTCGTTACCAGCAAGTCTCTTTACTCGTTTCGTAATACATCATCCCACAACTAACTCATTAGTTGCAATGCTTGCAAGGCTTTAAGTGATGTGTATTACCGAGAGGGCCTAGAGATACCTCTCCGACAATCGGAATGACAAAACCTAATCTCGAAATACGCCAACCGAACATGTACCTTCGGAGACACCTGTAGAGCACCTTTATAATCACCCAGTTACGTTGTGACGTTTGGTAGCACACAAAGTGTTCCTCTGGTAAACGGGAGTTGCATAATCTCATAGTCACAGGAACATGTATAAGTCATGAAGAAAGCAGTAGTAACATACTAAACGATCGTGTGCTAAGCTAACGGAATGGGTCAAGTCAATCACATCATTCTCCTAATGATGTGATCCCGTTAATCAAATGACAACTCTTTTGTCCATGGCTAGGAAACTTAACCATGTTTGATTCACGAGCTAGTCAAGTAGAGGCATACTAGTGACACTATGTTTGTCTATGTATTCACACATGTATTATGATTCCGGTTAATACAATTCTAGCATGAATAATAAACATTTATCATGAAATAAGGAAATAAATAATAACTTAATTATTGCCTCTAGGGCATATTTCCTTCAGTCTCCCACTTGCACTAGAGTCAATAATCTAGTTCACATCACCATGTGATTTAACATCAATATTCACATCTGTATGTGATTAATACCCATAGTTCACATCGTCATGTGATCAACGCCCAAAGGGTTTAGTAGAGTCAATAATCTAGTCCACATGGCTATGTGATTAACTCCCAAAGAGTACTAAGGTATGATCATGTTTTGCTCATGAGAGAAGTTTAGTCAACGGGTCTATCACATTCAGAGTCGTATGTATTTTGCAAATATTCTATGTCCACAATGCTCTACACGAAGCTACTCTAGCTAATTGCTCCCACTTTCAATATGTATCCAGATTGAGACTTAGAGTCATCTGGATTGGTGTAAAAGCTTGCATCGTTGTAACTTTTTTACGACTGGCTCTTTTATCACCTCCATAATCGAGAAACATCTCCTTAGTCCTCACTAAGGATATTCTTGACCGCTGTTCTAGTGATCTACTTTTAGATCAAAATTGTATTCCTTTGCCAAATTCAGAGCAAGGTATACAATAGGTCTAGTACACAACATAGCATACTTTATAGAACCTATGACTGAGGCATAGGGAATGACTGTTCATTCTTTTCTATTTTCTGCCATGGTCGGGTTTCGAGTCTTACTCAACTTCACACCTTGCAACACAGGCAAGAACTCTTTCTTTGACTGTTCCATTTTGAACTACTTCAAAATCTTGTCAAGGTATGTACTCATTGAAAAATCTTATCAAGCGTCTTGATCTATCTCTATAGATCTTGATGCTCAATGTGTAAGCAGCTTCACCAAGGTCTTTCTTTGAAAAACTCCTTTCAAACACTCCTTTATGCTTTCCAAAAAAATTCTACATTATTTCCGATCAACAATATGTCATTCACATATACTTATCAGAAATGCTGTAGTGCTCCCACTCACTTTCTTGTAAGTACATGCTTCACCGCAAGTCTGTATAAAACTATATGCTTTGATCAACTTATCAAAGCATATATTCCAACTCCGAGATGCTTGCACCAGTCCATAGATGGATCGCTGGAGCTTGCATATTTTGTTAGCACCTTTAGGATTTACAAAACCTTCTAGTTGCATCATATACAACTCTTCTTTAATAAATCCATTAAGGAATGCGGTTTTGTTTATCCATTTGCCAGATTTCATAAAATGCGGCAATTGCTAACATGATTCGGACAGACTTAAGCATAGATACAAGTGAGAAACTCTCATTGTAGTCAATACGTTGAACTTGTCGAAAACCTTTTGCGACAATTCTAGCTTTGTAGATAGTAACACTACTATCAGCGTCCGTCTTCCTCTTAAAGATCCATTTAATATCAATGGCTCGCCGATCATTTGGGCAAGTCAATCAAAGTCCATACTTTGTTCTCATACATGGATCACATCTCAGATTTCATGGCCTCAAACCATTTCGCGGAATCTGGGCCCATCATCGCTTCCTCATAGTTCGTAGGTTCATCATGGTCAAGTAACATGACCTCCAGAATAGGATTACCATACCACTCTGGTGCGGACCATACTCTGGAAGACCTACGAGGTTCTGTAGTAAATTGATCTGAAGTTTCATGATCATCATCATTAGCTTCCTCACTAATTGGTGTAGGAATCACTGGAACTGATTTCTGTGATGAACTACTTTCCAATTTGGGAGAAGGTACAAATTACCTTATCAAGCTCTACTTTCCTCCCACTCACTTCTTTCGAGAGAAACTCCTTCTCTAGAAAGGATCCATTCTTGGCAACAAATGTCTTGCCTTTCGGATCTGTGATAGAAGGTGTACCCAACATTTTGGATATCCTATGAAGACGCACTTTTCCGATTTGGGTTCAAGCTTATCATGTTGAAACTTTTTCACATAAGCATCACAACCCAAACTTTAAGAAACGACAACTTTGGTTTCTTGCTAAACCATAATTCATACGGTGTCGTCTCAACGGATTTTATATGGTGCCCTTTTAACGTGAATGCAGCTGTCTCTAATGCATAACCCCAAAACGATAATGGTAAATCTGTAAGAGACATCATAGATCACACCATATCCAATAATTTCGGTTACGACGTTCGGACACACCATAACGTTGTGGTGTTCCAGGTGGCGTGAGCTGTGAAACTATTCCACATTGTTTTAATTGAAGACCAAACTCGTAACTCAAATATTCGTCTTCGCGATCAGATCGCAGAAATTTATTTTCTTGTTACGATGATTTTTCCACTTCACTCTGAAATTCTTTGAACCTTTCAACTATCTCAGACTTATGTTTCATCAAGTAGATATACCCATATCTGCTCAAATCATCTGTGAAGGTCAGAAAATAACGATACCCGCCGTGAGCCTTAATACTCATTAGTCTGCATACATCAGTATGCATTATTTCCAACAAGTTTGTTGCTCGTTCCATTGTTCCGAAGAACGGAGTTTTAGTCATCTCGCCCAAAGGCACGGTTCGCAAGCATCAAATGATTCATAACCAAGAGATTCCAAAAGCCCATCAGCATGGAGTTTCTTCATGCGCTTTACACCAATATGACCTAAATGGCAGTGCCACAAATAAGTTGCACTATCATTATTAACTTTACATCTTTTGGTTTTAATATTATGAATATGTGTATCACACGATCGAGATCCAACAAACCATTTCATTGGGTGTATGACCATTGAAGGTTTTATTCATGTAAATAGAACAACAATTCTTCTCTAACTTACATGAATAACTGTATTGCAATAAACATGATCAAATCATATTCATGCTCAACGCAAATGCCAAATAACATTTATTTAGGTTTAACACTAATCCCGAAAGTGTAGGGAGTGTGCAATGATGATCATATCAATCTTGGAACTACTTCCAACACTCATCATCACTTCCCCTTCAACTAGTCTTTGTTTATTCTGTAACTCATGTTTCGAGTTACTAATCTTAGCAACCGAACAAGTATCAAATACTCAGGGGCTACTATAAACATTAGTAAGACACACATCAACAACCTGTATATCAAATATACCCTTGTTCACTTTGCCATCCTTCTTATCCACCAAATATTCAGGGCATTTCCGCTTCCAGTGACCATTTCCTTTGCAGTGTAAGCACTCAGTTTCAGGCTTTGGTCCAGCTGCGGGCTTCTTCGCGGGAGTGACAACTTGCTTGCCATTCTACTTGAAGTTCCCTTTCTTTCCCTTTGCCATTTTCTTGAAACTAGTGGTCTTGTCAATCATCAACACTTGATGCTCTTTCTTGATTTCTATCTTCATCGATTTCAACGTCACAAAGAGCTCGGGAATCGTTTTCGTCATCCCTTGCATACTATAGTTCATCACGAAGTTCTAGTAACTTGGTGATGGTGGCTAGAGAACTCTGTCAATCACTATCTTATCTGGAAGATTAACTCCCACTTGATTCAAGTGATTGAAGTACCCAGACAATCTGAGCACATGCTCACTAGTTGAGCGATTCTCCTCCATCTTTTAGCTATAGAACTTGTTGGAGATTTCCTATCTCTCAACTCGGGTATTTGCTTAAAATATTAACTTCAATTCCTGGAACATCTCACACGGTCCATGACGTTCAAAACGTCTTTGAAGTCCCGATTCTAAGCCGTTAAGCATGGTGCACTAAACTATCAAGTAGTCATCATATTGAGCTAGCCAAACGTTCATAACGTCTGCATCTGCTCCTGCAATAGGTCTGTCACCTAGCGGTGCATTAAGGACATAATTCTTCTGTGCAGCAATGAGGATAAACCTCAGATCACGGATCCAATCCGCATCATTGCTACTAACATCTTTCAACACAGTTTTCTCTAGGAACATATCAAAATAAACATATGAAAGCAACAACACAAGCTATTGATCTACAACATAATTTGCAAAATACTACCAGGACTAAGTTCATGATAAATTTAAGTTCAATTAATCATATTATTTAAGAACTCCCACTTAGACAGACATCTCTCGAGTCATCTAAGTGATAACATGATCCAAATCAACTAAACCATAACCGATCATCACGTGAGATGGAGTAGTTTTCAATGGTGAACATCACTATGTTGATCATATCTACTATATGATTCACGCTCGACCTTTTGGTCTCCGTGTTCCGAGGCCATATCTGCATATGCTAGGCTCGTCAAGTTTAACCTGAGTATTCTGCGTGTGCAAAACTGGCTTGCACCCGTTGTAGATGGACGTAGAGCTTATCACACCCGATCATCACGTGGTGTCTGGGCACGACGAACTTTGGCAACGGTGCATACTCAGGGAGAACACTTCTTGATAATTTTTAGTGAGAGATCATCTTAAAATGCTACCGTCAATCAAAGCAAGATAAGATGCATAAAGGATAAACATCACATGCAATCAATATAAGTGATATGATATGGCCATCATCATCTTGTGCTTGTGATCTCCATCTCCGAAGCACCGTCGTGATCACCATCGTCACCGGCGCGACACCTTGATCTCCATCGTAGCATCGTTGTCGTTTACGCCATCTATTGCTTCTACGACTATCGCTACCGCTTAGTGATAAAGTAAAGCAATTACAGGGCGTTTGCATTTCATACAATAAAGCGACAACCATATGGCTCCTGCCAGTTGCCGATAACTTTGGTTACAAAACATGATCATCTCATACAATAAAATATAGTATCACTTCTTGACCATATCCCATCACAACATGCCCTGCAAAAACAAGTTAGACGTCCTCTACTTTGTTGTTGCAAGTTTTACGTGGCTGCTACGGGCTTAGCAAGAACCGTTCTTACCTACGCATCGAAACCACAACGATAGTTCGTCAAGTTAGTGCTGTTTTAACCTTCGCAAGGACCGGGCGTAGCCACACTTGGTTCAACTAAAGTTGGAGAAACTGACACCCGCCAGCCACCTGTGCGCAAAGCACGTCGGTAGAACCAGTCTCGCGTAAGCGTACATGTAATGTCAGTCTGGGCCGCTTCATCCAACAATACCGCCGAACCAAAGTATGACATGCTAGTAAGCAGTATGACTTGTATCACCCACAACTCACTTGTGTTCTACTCGTGCATATAACATAACGCATAAAACCTAGGCTCGGATGCCACTGTTGGGGAACGTAGTAATTTCAAAAATTTCCTACGCACATGCAAGATCATGGTGATGGCATAGCAACGAGAGGGGAGAGTGTTGTCCACGTACCCTCGTAGACCGTAAGCGGAAGCGTTATGACAACGCGGTTGATGTAGTCGTACGTCTTCACGATCCGACCGATCCAAGCACCGAACGTACGGCACCTCCGTGTTCAGCACACGTTCAGCTCGATGACGTTCCCCGGGCTCCAATCCAGCAAAGCGTCGGGGATGAGTTCCGTCAGCATGACGGCGTGGTGACGATGATGATGTTGTACCAGCGCAGGGCTTTGCCTAAACTCCGCGATGATATGACCGAGGTGGAATATGGTGGAGGGGGGCACCGCACACGGCTAAGGAATGATCCGTAGATCAACTTGTGTGTTCATGGGGTGCCCCTGCCCCCGTATATAAAGGAGTGGAGGAGGGGAGGGCCGGCCCTCTCTATGGCGCGCCCTAGGGGAGTCCTACTCCCACCGGGAGTAGGATTCCCCCTTTCCTAGTCCAACTAGGTGTCCTTCCAAGTAGTAGGAGTAGGAGACAAGGAAGGGGAAGAGGGAAGAGAAGGAAGGAGGGGGCGCCGCCCCTCCCCCTAGTCCAATTAGGACTAGTCAATGGGGGGGCGCGCGGCCTGCCTCTCCCTCTCCCCTAAAGCCCAATAAGGCCCATATACTTCTTCCCCCATATTCCCGTAACTCCCCGGTACTCCAAAAAATAGCCGAATCACTCGGAACCTTTCCGAACTCCGAATATAGTCGTCCAATATATCGATCTTTACGTCTCGACCATTTCGAGACTCCTCGTCATGTCCCCGATCTCATTCGGGACTCCGAACTCCTTCGGTACATCAAAACTTATAAACTCATAATAAAATTGTCATCGTAACGTTAAGCGTGCGGACCCTACGGGTTCGAGAACTATGTAGACATGACCTAGAACTGTTTCCGGTCAATAACCAATAGTGGAACCTGGATGTTCATATTGGCTCCTACATATTCTACGAAGATCTTTATCGGTCAAACCGCATAACAACATACGTTGTTCCCTTTGTCATTGGTATGTTACTTGCCCGAGATTCGGTCGTCGGTATCCAATACCTAGTTCAATCTCGTTACCGGCAAGTCTCTTTACTTGTTCCGTAATACATCATCCCACAACTAACTCATTAGTTGCAATGCTTGCAAGGCTTTAAGTGATGTGTATTACCGAGAGGGCCCAGAGATACCTCTCCGACAATCGGAATGACAAAACCTAATCTCGAAATACGCCAACCCAACATGTACCTTCGGAGACACCTGTAGAGCACCTTTATAATCACCCAGTTACGTTGTGACGTTTGGTAGCACATAAAATGTTCCTCTGGTAAACGGGAGTTGCATAATCTCATAGTCACAGGAACATGTATAAGTCATGAAGAAAGCAGTAGCAACATACTAAATGATCGTGTGCTAAGCTAACGGAATGGGTCAAGTCAATCACATCATTCTCCTAATGATGTGATCCCGTTAATCAAATGACAACTCTTTTGGCCATGGCTAGGAAACTTAACCATCTTTGATTCACGAGCTAGTCAAGTAGAGGCATACTAGTGACACTATGTTTGTCTATGTATTCACACATATATTATGTTTCCGGTTAATACAATTCTAGCATGAATAATAAACATTTATCATGAAATAAGGAAATAAATAATAACTTAATTATTGCCTCTAGGGCATATTTCCTTCAGGAGAGACATGGGCTCGGCCCATGTTCGAGTCGGTAACAACCCACAATCCAACGTATCAGATCATGGTCGACCTGTCAATGACTCCCCGTTCTCGACCGGCAAAAATAAGCGCATTGATGTGAGCTCGGCTCGGGTCATTCCCGCAACCCAACGTGATGAGGCGAGGCAGGCCATGGAGGAGGAGCGCACGAGGTCCTCTTCTCTTTTGAAGCTCCAATAGCATGTGGAAGAGAATCCCTTATAAGGAGGTCCAACTCCTCTCTATCTAGCAAGGTGGGACTAAACCTCCCACCACCCCTAGTGCCATATAACTTACATGGGCCCTTAGAGATTTGCTAAAAAAATTAGATGGGCCTAAAGCCCACCCCATATTTCAACAGTCCCAAGCAGTAGGTCTAGGAACAATGGTAACAGGGTATGAAGGGAGACGATGCTTACCCCGATTTGGGCCCTCTCGAAGAGGTAAATCTCTATGTCCTGCTTTGATTGTATTGATGTGATGATGTACAAAACAAATATGATCTACCTCGAGATCGTATGATTGTGTTCTAAACCCTAAGGCTGGTAATCGTGCCTCTAGAGATTAAACCCCACGGCTCACATATGCACCAGGAGTACCCAAGTTACACGCATGGTCGGTTATCTACATGTCGGCTACATAGCAATCCTTGAAGTACACGCCAAGTCTTCAGAGGTTTCCATCTTGGCCACGCCAGGGTTCCATGCTTAGTCCTTCCTTCTAATGATCGACAGGCCATAAGACCGGCTGATGTACAGCGGGCAGTACAGGTTAGTACCCCTTAATTCAAGACACCGTCAACAACACCCCCCCTGCGCAAAAGAGCTCACTCCCTCCTCTATATGTATCGCTCCTCTCCATCGTCGCCGCCATAGTCTCCTGGAACAATAAATAGGAGTCCGTTCACACTATCTCATGTGATGATATTTCGTAGGTGAGTGCATTTCTATGGTAGGGTTAAGGTACCGTGATTTGGAGATTTTGTACATTTGAGCTTATTCCATTTTTTTGCTCTTTTAGTTAGCAAACACAATCTCCAACTCTGATTTCTGCGGCGTTGGCCCAGATGTTATGCTCTTTTGTGACCATAACATGTCGGCGTAGAAGTGTTTTGCTTTTGAAGGCATGCACAGATGCATGAGGTTCTTTGGATGTGTTGAGCATGCGAGTTTACAATTTGTTCGGTTTGTGCAAATGGTGCTCCTTGCCCCGTGTCCTTTGTGAATTTTGGGGAAATTGTTAGATGACTCTAACAAAAATCATCCATGAAGTTATCGTGGATAGTGCTTGCTTGAGCCCTCCTCCATAGATTAGCAATACAAACAACTCTAGGGAGAACTTGGTGCTTGTATTTTTCTGATAACTAGATGATACCTGATGCATTCCTGCGAGAATTGGTTGTATTACATTCGATATGATTTTGTTGTATGAAATATGAATATATGAATTAGTGATATGAGAACTTAAAGTGACGGCGCATACAATATATATGATTTATTGTATTTGATTATTCTAAAGATGCAAAAAATATTTATTAAATATATAAGTAGCATGAAAATAGATGAGCCATTTTCCATGTATGTTGCCATATTGAGATGGCATATCTGCTCCATTAGCATGTTTACATGTCGAGAGAAATATGTTTATGAAATCAATGATTTACTTGCATAAGATTTGGATTAACTATCCGTGGTAAAAGGTAGATTGCATGTCGCTTGTGCAAAAGCTAAATAACCAGTAGAGGGACCTTTCTGCGGTCGGTCCTTGGGTGCAGGATATCAAGTCGATGCTAAGGTCTATGGAGGAGGCCAAGGTCACATGGATCAGACGTTCAGGAAATGTTGCCGCTCATAATCTTTCTCGTGTAGGTGTAGGTGAGAACCGTTCGGAGGTGTGGGTGGGTTCACCACCAGATTTTATTTGGCATGTAATTTCGGATGACATTCCCAGTTTTGGTTAAATAAAGCGGCACGATTTTCCCCTAAAAAAACTATCCGTGGTAAAACCATATAGGTCAAGGGTTTTGTAGTAGTGCATGTTTGCTCTCGAGTATAAAACCCTTACACTTAAAATAGCATGTCATTCTTGCCAAAGAAAAATAGTATGACATATTAATTCATCCAGTCGACTGCGAGTTGCTATCAAACACAACATAAATCCTCCAACACCTCCCCCTCTGGAAGAACGGACTGCCCCTACTCTTTCGCATCTTATTCTTCCAGTAGGGGTAGTCCGTTCCATCGAAGGTAGGACACCCAGCAGAGACCTTGATCATACCTGCGGTCAACATAACTAAAACTCCAGGCGGTTAAACCAAAATCACACAGAACAAGGGAGTACCTTGCTCTGATACCAATTGAAAGTGCGTTATATCGACTAGAGGGGGGGGGGTGAATAGGCGATTTTTATGAATTCTTCACTGAGGAATTTGCTGGTGAGGAAATTCCTAAATGAAGAACTACTAGTAGCGGAGTAAGTACTCAAATGTAAACATAACAGAACACAAGCATGGTCATCATAATGGAATGAAGACAAGCACAGAGTACAGAAAGCATAAACACAGGATAACACAGAAAGAAGACGGACAGACCGAAGACATTGAACTGAGGAAATTGAGAAAGTCTTCAGTCAAAGTCTTCAAACAGATATGAACAAGCACACAACAACAGAAATGAGGAAATGAAAGAGTTGAGGAAATAGAACCAGTAAGCTTGGTGAAGATAATGATTTGGTAGACCAGTTCCAACTGTTGTCTCAGTTATACGTCTGGTTGGAGCGGCTGAGTATTTAAACTCGAGGACACACAGTCCACACCGTATTCTCCTTGAGCTAAGGTCACACTGACCTCGCCCAATCACTCGTGGTAAGTCTTCAGGTGACTTCCAAACCTTCACCGACTAGGTCACTCGGCGATCCACAATTCCTCTTGGATGCTCTAGACCATGACGCCTAACTGTCTGGAAGAAGCACAGTCTTCAAAGGTAACAAGCGTCGGATCCATGCAGGATCAATCTCTTTAGTGATGCTCAATCACTTTGGGTTTGTAGGTGTTGGGTTTGGGTCTCCTCACTTGATGATTTTCGCTCAAAGTCCTTGGAGGATGGGATGCTCTCAAGTGACAAGTGTCAGTTTCTCTCGGAGCATCCAACCAGCTAGTGGTTGTAGGGGGCGGCTATTTATAGCCTAGGGAGCAGCCCGACATGATAAGACATAAATGCCCTTCAATGATATGACTGTTAGGAGGGTAGATATTTTGGGACAGCTGGCGCGTAGCACAGCAACGGTCAGAATTTTGACTCTCAAATTCCTCAGGGCTATCATGTTCCTCACTGTGTAGGCAATCCGCACTGGCGAATTCCTAACTCCTCAGTTAGAACAAATTCCTCAGAGACCAGAAGGACTTCGTCTCTGTCACTGAAGAATATGACTGAACTGTATGAGATTTCCAATGGCTTCACTCGAAGGGATTGGTAGCTGTAGGATGTTGAGTTGAGCATGACTTGGAAATGTTTCCTTAGTTTTTCCTCCACCCCCTTTAACAGTACGGTGTTTCCTATGACCCAAGAAAGAGAAAATGAAACTACGAAAACAAAAGTCTTCATGTTTCATGTTCCTCGAATGATTGCCAAGTCTTCAAGGTCACGCCAATTTGTTCACTTTCAAAGTCGTCAGAAATCCAAAGTCTTCAGTTGAAGAATTTCATTTTTAGGGGTCGACTTTCTCTTTAAATATCAAACTCCTCATAGACTTATA
The DNA here is from genome assembly GCF_018294505.1 of Triticum aestivum. Lineage (NCBI taxonomy): Eukaryota > Viridiplantae > Streptophyta > Magnoliopsida > Poales > Poaceae > Triticum > Triticum aestivum. The sequence goes on from NC_057795.1 coordinate 443,593,813, forward strand.
GACCTGTGTATACTCACAAATGCATCAGTCCCTTAACCTATAAGTCTTCAATACACGAAAACCACTAAGGGGCACTAGATGCACTTACAATTAGCTAACTTGATGAATGGAGAACCCAAGCCTATGAGAATGCCAAGCTATTCAAAGAAAAAGTCAAACGCTGGCATGACAAAAGGATACAAAAGCGTGAGTTTAACGTAAGTGGTTATGTGTTATTATTCAACTCTCGTTTAAGATTTTTTGCAGCAAAACTTCTCTCTAAATGGGAAGGTCCTTACGTTATCGAGGAGGTCTATCATTCTGGTGCCTTAAAAATCAACAACTTCGAAGGCACAAGTCCGAGGGTGGTGAACGGTCAAAGAATTAAACATTATATTTCAGGTAATCCTATCAATGTAGAAACTAATATTATTGAAACCGTAACCCCGGAGGATTACATAAGGGACACTTTCTAGAATGTTCCAGACTCCGAAAAGGAATAGGTATGTGGTACGGTAAGTAAAACGACTCCAAAACAATTCTAATGTCAATTTTTATTATTAGTTTTGGAATATTTAAGAATTTTAGGAAGAAAGAAGTAATCTGGGAAGGACACGAGGCCTCCACGAGGGTGGAGGGCGCGCACACCCTTCCTGGGTGCGCCCTCCTGTCTCGTGGCCACCTCATGTGCCTCCCGGACTCTGTTTTCTTGCATGTTATGTATTTTGGTCGGTAAAAAATCATTATATAAACTCCCAAAGGTTTTTACCACCGTATCACGCAATTATCCTTTGTTTTCGTTTCGAGCTGTTCTGTTACAGATTTAGAGCAATATGTCATCTCAGGATTCGGAATGGGAAAGTTATGTGGCTGACTACCTTGCAGACCCTAAGGTCTACGGGGACTTGGAGCATGATGGCTGGACCTCTGAACAAGAAGAATACTATGAGCCTAAGGGAAAGGAGGAGACGAGTTCAGACAAGGATGAAGCCCCATTACCTCAGCCTGGGGACATGCATGTGGAGTTTAAAAAGTCAAGCCTCCCTGATAGAGCAAAGAAGCCAAAGATCGAGTTTATCCCTTTTCATCTCTTGCAAGAAAATAAACTGGAATTGTGCAAAAGAGTATTAAGCCTTGAGCAGGAGATCGAGGACCTAAAAGAGCAAAATACAAAACTCAAGCGTAAATTGAGGAACAAGCCTACATCATCAACAACTCCTACTTCACCACCTCCGAGGACATAATCACATGGGTATGGGCACTCCCCTTGGCAACTGCCAAGCTTGGGGGAGGATACCGATATTGTATCATCATCACACTCCTATCTTTCCCGTTTTATTTAGTTCGATCCTTTTAGTAGTATCTTGATCTAGTAGATTGAAGTTTTGATATCAATTAGTTTTGAGTTTTGCTTTGTGATCTCTTTATGTAATCGAGTCCGTGAGCTATCTATAATAAAGATTAGTGTTGCTATGATCTTGAGAAAGTAGAGAATAAAAGAGTTCATATTGATCTTATGGTTAGTGATGACTTCACTCATAAAAAGTATGAGGCATAAAATTTGTTGAGAGTTGATAAATGTAGTTTTGGTCATCGTTGCAATTAATAGGAAGTAATAAGTGAAGAGAGGTTCACATACAAATATATTATCTTGGACATCTTTTATGATTGTGAAGCACTCATTAAGTATGACATGCTAAAAGAATTGATGTTGGACAAGGAAGACAACGTAATGGTTTACATTTTCTCACATCTCAGTTAAAGTATATTGTCATAGACCTTCCAAACATGTTGAGCTTGCCTTTCCCCCTCATGCTAGCCAAACTCCGTGCATTAAGTAGAGATACTACTTGTGCTTCCAAATATCCTTAAACCCAGTTTTGCCATGAGAGTCCACCATACCTACCTATGGATTGAGTAAGATCCTTCAAGTAAGTTGTCATGTTGCAGGCAATAAAAATTGCTATCTAAATATGTATGACTTATTAGTGCAGAGAAAATAAGCTTTATACGATCTTGTTATGGAAGCAATAAAAGCGACGGACTGCATAATAAAGGTCCATATACAAGTGGCAATATAAAGTGACGTTCCTTTGCATTAAGATTTTGTGCATCCAACCCTAAAAGCACATGACAACCTCTGCTTCCCTCTGCGAAGGGCCTATCTTTTACTTTATGTTTTTACTTTATGCTTGAGTCAAGGTGATCTTCACCTTTCCCTTTTTCATTTTATCCTTTGGCAAGCTCCTTGTGTTTCAAAGATCATGATATATATATATATCCAATTGGATGTAAGTTAGCATGAATTATTATTGTTGACATCACCTAAAGGTGAATACGTTAGGAGGCAACACAATAAGCCCCTATCTTTCTCAATGTCCGGTTGAAACTCTATAACCACAAGTACCGCATGAGTGTTAGCAATTGTAGAAGACTACATGATAGTTGAGTATGTGGACTTGCTGAAAAGCTCTATTCTTGACTCTTTCTGATGTTATGATAAATTGCAATTGCGTCAATGACTGAGATTATAGTTTGCTAGCTCCCAATGAAGTTTCTGAACCATGGTTGACATTGTGAATTGATCGTTACTTGAGCATAAGAAATCATATGATTAAATCTATTTATGTTGCTGTTATAAGAATGGTCATGATGCCCTCATGTCCGTATTTTATTTTTATTGACACCTCTATCTCTAAACATGTGGACATGTTTTTCGTTATCGGCTTCCGCTTGAGGACAAGCGAGGTCTAAGCTTGGGGGAGTTGATACGTCCATTTTGCATCATGCTTTTATATCAATATTTATCGCATTATGGGCTGTTATTACACATTATATATCAATACTTATGGCTATTCTCTCTTATTTTACAAGGTTTACCATGAAGAGGGGGAATGCCGGTAGCTGGAATTCTGGCTGGAAAAGGAGCAAACATTGGAAACCTATTATGCACTGCTCCAAAAATCTTGAAACTCCACGAAACTTATTTTTGGAATTAATAAGAATTATTGAGCAGAAGAAACACCTTAGGGGTCCCACACCCTGGCCAGGAGGGTGGGGGGCGTGCCCACCCCTACTGGGTGCATCCCCTGTCTCCTGGGCCCCCTGGTGGCCCTCCGGTGTCCATCTTCTGCTATATGAAGGCTTTTACCCTGGAAAAAATCGTGAGCAAGCTTACGGGACGAAACTCCGCCGCCACGAGGTGGAACCTTGGCGGAACCAATCTAGGGCTCTGGCGGAGCTGTTCTGCCGGGGACACTTCCCTCCGGGAGGGGGAAATCATCACCATCATCATCACCAATGATCCTCTCATCGGGAGGGGGTCAATCTCCATCAACATCTTCACCAGCACCATCTCCTCTCAAAACCCTAGTTCATCTCTTGTATCCAATCTTGTATCCAAACCACAAATTGGTACCTGTGGGTTGCTAGTAGTGTTGATTACTCCTTGTAGTTGATGCTAATTGGTTTACTTGGTGGAAGATCATATGTTCAGATCCTTAATGCATATTATTACCCCTCTGATTATGAACATGAATATGCTTTGTGAGTAGTTACGTTTGTTCTTGAGGACATGGGTGAACTCTTGCTATTAGTAGTCATGTGAATTTGGTATTCGTTTGATATTTTGATGAGATGTATGTTGTCTTTCCTCTAGTGCTGTTATGTGAACGTTGACTACATGATACTTCACCATTATTTGGGACTAGAGGAAGGCATTGGGAAGTAATAAGTAGGTGATGGGTTGCTAGAGTGAAAGAAGCTTAAACCCTAGTTTATGCGTTGCTTCGTAAGGGGCTGATTTGGATCCATATGTCTAATGTTGTGGTTAGGTTTACCTTAATACTTCTTTTGTAGTTGCGGATGCTTGCAATAGGGGTTAATCATAAGTGGGATGCTTGTCCAAGTATGGGCAGTACCCAAGCACCGATCCACCCACATATCAAATTATCAAAGTACCGAACGCGAATCATATGAGCGTGATGAAAACTAGCTTGACGATAATTCCCATGTGTCCTCGGGAGCTCCTTTATCATTATAAGAAATTGTCCAGGCTTATCCTTTGCTACAAAAAGGATTAGGTCACCTTGCTGCACTTTATTTACTTGTTACTCGTTACAATTTATCTTATCACAAAATTATCTGTTACCTACAATTTCAGTGCTTGTAGAGAAAACCTTACTGAAAACCGCTTATCATTTTCTTCTGCTCCTCGTTGGGTTCGACACTCTTACTTATCGAAAGGACTACGATTGATCCCCTACACTTGTGGGTCATCAACCATCCAACAGGCTACCTAGCCTACAGTCCTGTTGGGAATACTTAGCGGCTAATGCTACCTGGTCATACACAAGATGTACAGGGATCTCCTTCCCATCTGACCCTACAGGTCCGACCTCAGCCATGTGGTTCGGGTCAGCCTTGGTGTATCGCGTCTTCACCATGGCCCAGGCTTCCCTTGCTCCTTGTCGGCAGGCCGATATCTTCCATAATTGGAAGCACTGCCGTGCTTCCTTGAGCATATCCATAAGCTCCCCCATGCCTCCAGGCAGGGAGGAGGATGGCCACAAGGCTTGGGCAATGTCCCACATCACCTGTCGAACTTGTTCATGCAGTTGTGAGAGCTCCGGCAGAAGATCGCCTGCAGATCCGGGCATCTCCTCTTCAGGACGACCTGTCAGCATGCCTACAGACATAATTATGTTAGCACACTTCTTCGTCGAACTTTATAGTGGTTCGTCAGAGCACTTACTAAATATGCCGCGTCGAAGCATCTTATTCTCCTTTACGGAGTCAGCAAGCTGGGCCCGAACATCCTTTAACTCGACGTCCAGTCGGACGTTCGCGTCCTGGAGAGTATTTTTCTCCTTTATAACCTTTGTAAGCACACGCTGGCCAGCCTTCAGCTATCGCCGAACATGTTGCTCAACTTCTGGTACGATCTCCGGATTGCCTCCGGGATTGTCTGCAGATTCTATTGTTAGAATTGCATTCAGGCCGAGTACTTAACTGGTACATGCAATGACATTATTTTTAAAGCAAATATTACCAGATGGATCCTTCGTAGACTCCTCCATCACGGCAATGGCGGTCCGCAGTTGGGCCTTGCACTCCTCCAGCTCTTTGGACAGCTGGGTATTCTTCTCTGTCAGAATCTACGCACACGAGGATCCTTAAATCAGTTGTGCCAACTGTTTCAAGTCTCAGGGGCTACTGATATATATACTTATCAAAGTTTCTTACCCGTATATCTGTTACGTACTAGTCCATGGCCCTGGCGAGGCCACCTTGAGCAGCCCGGATGTACGTGTCCCCTGAGTTGAAGGCATCGAACGCCTCTTCAAAGAAATTAGGTTCGCATAGTGCGACCCGTCGGTGCCTATGATTTATGGCGCTCTCCACTTCGGAATTTGTAGCGGAAAATCTATCCGCATCCTCTGTAAGAGGATCTTCCGCGTTGGCCTCCGCTCTTGAATCCGGCCTTGGAGTCCAGCTGGTGGAAGCGTGACCGGCGGGGTCTCCGGATACAGTCCGGCAAGCGCTCTTTCTGTCAGAAGGCAGAAGACATCATTATATTTTAACAATGATAACTTCGTGGCAGGTTTTTAAACATACCTTTGCAACGGCGTCTCGGTCCTGACCGCCTTTCTTTTAAGCCTACCCGACTTCGGTGCCCCTTGTTGGCGAGTCACCGCGGGTTCAGCTTGGCGCCCCGATGGCCTTCCTTGTAAGACGCAATACATGTGCTGTGGGTGAAGTGTAAGGAGGGAATCCTTTTCGGAAGTTGGGATTGTGGCTTTGCTTACTTGGGATACAGGGAGTAAGCCAGGATAATTGGCTATAATGGCCACCATCATACCATCGCAGCTCAACTGGTAAAATGTCATGTCGACAAGCTCCACAAACGTGTCCGGATCTTCTTCGAGTCCGGGGTCGAGAGCCCGGTTAGGGTCCTCTGGCTATGGAGATGGGTTGTGAACATCCTTCATAGCCCTTCGCAGTTCCTGCTATGAATTAACGAATTAAACATCTATGCTAAAAATGTGGGAAAGATTGGAATAAAAGATAGCGACTCACCCAGCTTGGGGGGTTGTACATGGAGAATCCATCCCGTGGCTTGATATGGATGAACTCCTCCTCTTCTCCTTTGAACAAATCGGACAGTATCTTCGCTAGAGCGGCAGGAGAATCCGGTCCTTTATGGACGCAGCGGGTGGCATCATCTTCTCCATTGAAGTGCCACATGGGTTTTCCCCGATATTGAAGTGGCTGCACTCCCCACATTATGCATATGGGCATAACTTCAACTATTGTTTGCCCTGATTTGGCCAGTGTATTTTTCCTGTCCATCAGGAAAAGGATCTCTCTGTTATCTTCCTCCTAGGGGCTCCTGGGCGCCAGCTGTGGCGTTTCTTCAATGGGGCATCTACAAACTCGGGAAGGCCCTTCGAACAGGGTCCGGAAGAGGGACGTCCTCCACGTAGAACCATTCCGAGGGCCAGTCCTTGGATGTCTTCTTCGGGGTGCCGGATAGATATCCGGTCCGGGCGATGCGCCATATTTCGGCTCCGCCCACTTGAAATACCGACCCCTTCTGGGTACGGGGTACTAGGCAGAATAGCCTCTTCCATAGCTCGAAATGAGCTTCGCAGCCCACAAAAAGCTTGCAGAAGGCAACGTAGCCTGCGATATGCAGTATGGAGGCTGGGGTAAAGCTGTGCAGTTGGAGGCCGTAAAACTCCAGGAGCCTGCGGAGGAAAGGATGGATTGGAAATCTGAGCCCCCTCAGCGAGTAGGGGACGAAGCACACCCGCTCTCCCTTGGATGGGTTTGGAAAGCTCTCCGCTTGCTCCCCACCATTATAAGTGGCTAGTCCAGCTCGGACGGGGACCATTTATGCAGGTGGGAGAAACCCTTTGGTCTGCAACTCTACTAGTCGGCTGTGGGGAACATAACATCTCTCCCAATCACCTGGCCTAGTGCTACGGGAGCGAGAGGAGGAACCGCGATGACCGGCCATGGTGGTATGGATTTATCCGGGCACGCTCTGATGAATACTCGCTGGGAGAAGATGGTGTGATTTGGATCTGAGAATCCCCGTCTCTTTTATAGATGATTTACCCGCATGGTTGGGGTGGCAAATGTAAAAATGCCTCGACTTCTCACATTCGCTCGACACATGGAAACAACCATTATTAAAGCGCAGAAGCCAAGGAGCGCGACATTGATGAGGAGCCTGACATTGATCGTTACAACAATTCTCTAGAGGATTTGGAGAAGAACCCGTCTTGCAATGCCGAAGACAATCTGCATGCCGGACTCATCGTCATTGAAGCCTGGTTCAGGGGCTACTGAGGGAGTCTGTCACATCCCTAGTTCTGGTATACACTAGGCTAGCCCTTCCTGTGAGCATCATGTTTAAATTCAAATGAAATTTGAATTGAGGAATTTTCAAAAGCCTGAGAAGACCTCTAAAAATAACCAACATTTAAATCACATCAAATGAGTCTAAGAAAATGTTCCTGTTAATCTCTGGAAATATTGGCAAGGGATAAAATCCAAACCAATATTTCTAGAATTCAGAAACAATTATTTTGGGCCTTTGAATTAATCCAATAAATATTTGAATTGGATCTATATTTGTTATAAAAAAGCATATGTTCAATAATTTTGGAAATTGTTGTGTAGCTTTGGATAAGTCCATTTAGTTCACACAATTATTTTCATGAATTTTGAAAATGGTTTGGTCTTTGAACTAAATCAAAACATAATAGCAAAAATAAAAAACAGAACAGATTAAATAAAAGAGAGAGAGGGAATACTTGGCGCTTACCTGGCCGGCCTGGCTCTGTAGCAGCCCACCAGGCCCATCTGCCAATCTTCTCCCACCTCTTGCCAGTGGGCAGGAGGGCGCATGCTCGCCGTGCGCCGGCACACGTGCGAGGCCACCTCCTGCTTCTGCCGACGCAGGAGAGGCTCCAGAAGCCTCCACGCGCCACCCCGGTCCCTCTCGCCCGCCGCTCATCCTCATCCCCTCCTCCGTCTCGCTCTCCTCCCCACAGCCGAGCGCTGCCGTCACCACCGACGTCGTTCGCCGCGGCCACAGCCACCGCCTCCCCTCCCCGACGCATCCCAAAGCTCCGCCTCAACCTACTCTTCCCCCTCACCGCGCCAAGCGATGCCGGGAGCCCTGCAGTGACACCCTTGCCATCGTCTTATTCCTCCGAACGCCGGAGATCGACTTTGTTGTTTCACCCGCACCGGACCGCAACCAAGCCCACTGACTATCCCTGAGTTTTCTCTATGAGCCCCCGCATCTTTTCCCCCTCCTCCCTTGCTGAAGACCGTGCTGTAGCTGGCGTCTCCATGAGCTCCGAAGCTCGCCGCCGCCATACCTCATCGCCACCGTGGGCTGAGCTCGAACCGCTTGCGGCCGTGCACCTAAACGTGCTCCTGGTGCCTCCAGGAGGCCAAAGCAGCCACTAGATGGCCCCCTAGCGCATCGTAGCCTCGTGCTCGCATGCGCCCGTACTCCGCCGCCGCCCGGCTCGCCGCCGCTGCCGCTACACGCTGCCACAGCACACACCGCGGCCACTGGTAGAAGCGCCGCATTGCGGGCTTTCTAGCACGCCCAGCCGCGCGTCCAGCCAACGCCGGAGATGGCCGCACGACGAGCGCCGCCGCGTCTGCTTACCGTCGGTGGTTAGTCGCTGGATTAGATGACGTGGCGCAGGCTTAATTAGCGCTAACCACTAATTAGTGTAACCAGAAGGGTCATTGACAGACGGGCCCCGCCCCTTAATTAACCACAGGGTTAATCCCTATTTAAATTAAACTAATGCCATGGCCCCACAGGTCGGTTTGACCTTGCCACCTCAGCGTTGACCGGGCCCCACAGGTCAGCCTCTGCTGCTGACGCTGTTAGACTGACGTGCGGGTCCCAGCTGTCAGGTTTGACCTGGCTGGCGCTTTTGACCTGCTGACATCGCGCTGTCGTCATGCTGACGTAGTTAACATTTTCTGGGTTTAAAATAATCTAGAAAATTCCAAAAAATGCCCAAAACTTCTAAAATTCATAGAAAATTATCTGTAACTCCAAATGAAATAATTTATACATGAAAAATGACCAGAAAAATCCAATCTATCCATCTGTACCATTTTCATGCATGATAGAACAAATTATCGCTGCTGTTTAGGACAAACCATATAAATGGCATTTGAATAATCACATATGGAGTTTGAATTTGAATCTTTGATTCAAACCAACTCCATTTAACCAGTTGCTAGTTGCATTAGCTCAAATCACATCATATTGCCATGATCATGCATCATATTTTGCACTGCATTGATTGTGTTTCCTTCTGTGTTGCCGATATTTGTCCCCTCTCGATAGACGTGATACCGACGATAAGATCGATGACACCGATGAAGAGCTATACTATCTTCAGAAGTGCCAGGCAAGCAAAACCCCCTTGTTCATTCCGATACAATCCTACTCTCTCGCTCCTGCTCTCTTTTACTGCATTAGGACAACAACGATTCATCTGTTACTTGCTGCGGTAGTTGAACCCCTTTATCCTCTGCATGACCTGCCATTGCCACAGTAAATAGATGAAACCCACTAGCATGAGTAGGAGTTGTTTCAGCCCTGTTGTGCCTACTCATTCATGCTTGTTTGTCATGCCTGCTACTGATTAGAGTTGAGTCAGGTCTGATTCATCGGGGATGAATCAGAGGTGTGGGAACATGTCCTACTGTGTGTGAGCTAAGTGTGTGTGAACACGATTTGGTAAAGGTAGCGGTGAGAGGCCATGTAGGAGTACATGGTGGGTTGTCTCACTGAAGCCGTCCTCAGGAACTGAGTTCTGTGTTTGTGATCCATGAAACAGCTACTACCATGCATTGGGCCCTGAAATATGACCCCGCTCGACTTTTTAATCACCCTTGTCCTCTGTCCAGGAGTTGCAAGTAGTTTCTAGTGTTTGTAGTATGCTGGAGGCCGTGCACAGCGCTAACCGAAGGGGTGGGCTATGATGCGGTAGGCACGTGGCACAGTGTACTGGGCACCCGTTTGGTGTCTCGGGAACCCTGCACACATTGTTCGGGGCCGTATGTGGAAACTTCGGCCGGACTCCCTGCGGATGGAACCTGAATAGGCGATAAACCTGGACTAGAGACTTGAGTATTTAGGTAGGTCGTGGTCTACACCCACGTCGACTTTCTCTTGAAGTCTGCCGAGCACATGTCGTGTGGAGACGCTAAGTGGTGGAAACATGTATGAAGAAGTACACCCCTGCAGGGTTAACATCATTTATTCGAATAGCCGTGTCCGTGGTAAAGGACTTCTGGGTTGCCTATACAGTTCATAGACAAGTGAAAGTGGATACTCTAAAATACGCAAAATAAGTGTGAGTTCTATGGATGGCATTCTCGTAAGGAGACGGGAGCGGATCCATAGTGGTGTATTGATATGGTGAATTTGTGGACCCGTGTGCGCCACCTCAAAAGAGCTACTTGCAGTCGTAGTTCAGGATAGCCACCAAGTCAAAGCTGGCTTGCTGCAGTTAAACCCCACCATCCCCTTTGTTGATAATGATGCATATGTAGTTAGTTCTGATGTAAGTATTGTTGGGTACTTTTGTACTCATGTTTGCCTATTTTATGTTTTTGCAGAGAGACTTCAGTCTCACTAGTAGTTCCATGTCAACTTCGACGTTTAGCTTGTTACCTCAGCTACGATCTTGAGCCCTCGGCAGGATCTAGTAGATAGTCAGGCTTCTCAGCCTTTTTCTTTTATAGTTGTCTGTACTCAGACATGTTAAGCTTCTGCTTGTGCTTTGACTTGTATGCTCTGAATGTTGGGTCATGAGACCCATGTTTGTAATATCTCGCTCCTCGGAGCCTAGTGAATAAATACTTGAGTTGTAGAGTCATGTTGTGATGCCATGTTGTATTTGCACATATCGAGCATAATGTGTGTATGTTATTGAAATGCTTGGTATGTGTGGGATCTGACTATCTAGTTGTTTATCCTTGGTAGCCTCTCTTACCGGGAAATGTCTCCTAGTGCTTCCATTGAGCCTTGGTAGCTTGCTACTGCTCCGGAACACTTAGGCTGGCTGGCATATGTCCTTCTTTGTTCTTGTGTCTGTCCCTTTAGGGAAATGTCACGCGGTGTATACCAGAGTCCTGTTAGCCTGCTACAGCCCGGTTTACCGGAGTCCTGCTAGCCCAGTTGCTACAGCCCTGATTCACTCACTGATGACCGACACGTTCGTTGCTGGGTCATGTATGCCTGTCCCTATAAGTTAGTGACACTTTGGGTTCACGACTAGCGATGTCATCCCGGGCTCCTTGTCATATAGATGCTAGTGACACTATCATATACGTGTGCCAAAAGGCGCAAACGGTCCCAGGCCTGGTAAGGCGACACCCGTGGGATACTGTGCATGAGGCCGCAAAGTGATATGAGGTGTTACATGCTAGATTGGTGTGGCACTGAGTCGGGTCCTGACAGAGTCCTAGATTAAGGGGTCCTCGGACAGCCGGACTATATACTTTGGCCGGACTATTGGACTATGAAGATACAAGATTGAAGACTTTGTCCCGTGTCCGGATGGGACTCTCCTGTGCATGGAAGGCAAGCTTGAATATTCGGATATGTAGATTTCCTTCTCTGACTCTATGTAACCCTAGCCCCCTCCGGTGTCTATATAAACCGGAGGGTTTAGTCCGTAGGACAACAACAATCATAATCATAGGCTAGCTTCTAGGGTTTAGCCTCTACGATCTCGTGGTAGATCAACTCTTGTAATACTCATATCATCAAGATCAATCAAGCAGGAAGTAGGGTATTACCTCCATCGAGAGGGCCCGAATCTGGGTAAAACATCGTGTCCCCTGTCTCCTATTACCATTAGCCTTAGACGCACAGTTCGGGACCCCCTACCCGAGATCCGCCGGTTCTGACACTGACACCGTGGACGATAGTATGTCGATTATCCTTGGTAGACCCTTTTTGAATACTGTAGGGGATGTTATTGATTGCAACAAAGGCAATGTCACTTTTCATGTAAATGGTAATGAGCCTACAGTACACTTTCCGAGGAAACAACCTCAAGTTCATAGTATCAATTGTATTGGAAAAATTCCAACTATGATTATTGGAGGTTTTAAATTTCCTCTTCCTACTGTCAAGAAAAAAATATGATATTCTTATTGTTGGGGATGTCCATATCCCCATTGAGGTAACCTAGTGTTATTCGAAATTTCTTCGGTTCCATGATATTCGGAATGAGTTCGTTAACAAGACTTGATCAACCTTGTTAGTGGATTCCTTTTGATGATCATGAGATGGATGAAACTAGAAGGCACAACCTTATGTACCCTCTTTTTACTTTCTGTTATTTAGAACGAATAAAGCAAAAATAGTATTATCTGTCTGTTTTCTGAATTGTCCATGCAATAAAAAAATATCCCGAAAATAAAAGTTCTCCAAATGCCGTGCAAATTTAGTATATGATTTTTTATGGAATATTTGAGGATTTTAGGCACTGAGAACACAACAGGGGGGCAAGCACCTAGCCACGAGGGTCCAGGGCGCGCCCACTCCCCCTAGGCGTGCCCCCTGTCTCGTGGACCCACAGTGGCCCCCTCCACTTATTCCTGCACCCACACACTCCATCTTCCTCCCAAAAAATCCCCATCCAGCTCAAGCACGAGTTCTAGCTCCTTTTGCTGCGATTTTTGATCTCCTTGCTCAAAGTTCCATTCACAAAACTGCTTTGGGAGATTGCTGCTTGGTATGTGACTCTTCCATTGGTCCAATTAGTTTTTGTTCTAGTGCTTTATTCATTGCAAATTTTTGCTGCATAGGTGACCCTGTTCTTGAACTTGCATGTCAAATTTATGAGGTCCCAAGTAATTCTAATGCATGATATAGGCTCTAGGCACTTGTGGGAGTAGTTGCTATCAATCTTGTTTAGTTTGATTCACTTTTATTTTGAAGTTACTAAAAATTTCAGAAATTTTTCAGAGGAAGAAATATGTCCAAGAAAATGTACCAAGGTGGTTCCTCAACAAAGAGAGGACCCAGGCGTGCTATGCATGAGCAAGATGATGAACCACCAAGGGAAGCTGAGATGCGGTCTTGTGAGTGGCCGTCAGAAGAGTTCATGGTCAATACAGGAATCAAGGATGAATTTGACGCGTATGTGCATAATGCCGATCTTGAGGACTTCATGCAAGATAAGTGTCCTCAGTACTACCAATTGACTTATTCATTCATGAGAAGATTGAAATTTACATCTTCGCGTAATTCTCAGAACGTCCTGTTTGACATTTATGATCAATCTTATACCATGGACCTAGAAGATTTTACTGCTTGCAAACTCCCACAGTGGGGCAATGTTAATGAACCCCACAAATCTGAATATAAAGACTTTCTTGCTAGTATCACTGTGGGAGAATCTAGGGATATAGCACAAGCTACCATAGGGAGCATTCATTTTCATGTTATACATTATTTTGCTCTCTTCATTGGTAGATGCATTAATGGTAAAGACGAAGCATGTCACATGTGTGTCCCTGATCTTTGTGTTCTTAAGAGTGCTGTATTAGGTAATAAAGATTACAACTTGGGAGCGATTGTTGCATGTAGGTTGCATAATAATGGTTTAGTTGGAGATTTATTTGGAGGGATTTATGCGACCCGTGTTGCTAATTATCTTGGTATACCCCCACGTGAGGGTGATATGGTGTTGCCTCCCGCTTATTTAGATTATGACGCGATGGTCAGACATCGTTTTCTTTTGAGGAATGAACAAGTCTGCCATGACCGGGTTTTCCGGGTAATAAATTTCCAGAAAAGACCGTCGTGCTCATCAGCCCCAGGATTACTGTTAGCTGATGAGGCTCCAACTTGATACAGAAATTCCAAGTAAAATACAAAATATGTAGTACAAGACCATTCTGGCCTGTGAGTACAACAAAGGGTTTCTAGTGGTTGATGGCGGAAGCGGTCTGTGAGACGTCAGGGTCTATGGGACTCCATTTCCCACGGGAACAGCTGACCAGGTTAATTCCTATCTTCGCGAGGCTGCTATCTCCATTGAGTGGGTTCCGGGGCTGGCATCGCGTCGCTCCTCTCCGTGCAAGATAATCTGGCCAAGACAATAGCCAAGGACAAGCCAGTGAGTACTTTGAATGTACTCGCAAACATTATGAACACAGGTATAATATAACAATGATATGCTAAAAATATTTTATGCTCATGACGTCAGTCACAATAGATAAATGAAACTCTGATGCGTGCAAGCAAGTTATTTATAAAAATGCAATAACATGGTAGTATATTTTTTTTTGAAAAAAATAACAAGCAATGCCACAGTCGGGCGTCTTAGCGACACCACATAAAGGGCTTTAAAAGAAATGCCACAGTCGGGCGTCTGAGCGACACCACATAAAGGGCTTTAAAAGAAATGCCACAGTCGGGCGTCTGAGCGACACCACATAAAGGGCTTTAAAAGAAATGCCACAGTCGGGCGTCTGAGCGACACCACATAAAGGGCTTTAAAAGAAATGCCACAGTCGGGCGTCTGAGCGACACCACATAAAGGGCTTTAAAAGAAATGCCACAGTCGGGCGTCTGAGCGACACCACATAAAGGGCTTTAAAAGAAACAATCAAAATGAATATCCCGGAGGTAGAACCATCCCAGAGATATTCGGTAATAACAATAATATCACGGGTTAGTCAACAATAATAATAATCATAGATATCACAAGTCACGAGTAGTAATTCCATTTTCTGGTTAACGGTTTCACCTCCGAAGACCGACACTAAGACCGACACCTGACCCATCCCAGACTGTCTTCCTTAACCATGGACACGGCTATTCGAATAGGTTTATTCTCTGCAGAGGGTGTACTCTTTACCCACGAGTAACGGATTTCTCTAGTCCAGCAGGACTAATTCCGTCTACGGTCTTTTTGTTGAAAACACACCTAACTTGCACACACCAGCTTATCTCACACGTGTCTGGAATCACCCACGACACCTGTTAAGCAAACTCTAAGTGGGGAGGCTACAACCTCGCGTAGCATGGGATCAAATTTATATCGCGCGCTCTAAGGGGTGGCCTCCCCTCTCGGTCCCAACCGGAAACACCCATGCCCCCGGACCAGGTGGCCTGCCTACCAGCTACAACCGGTATCTTCCACCATGGCCTCTCTGTACGGTGTGTGCTGGAAAGAGGTTGACAACTTACTGAACCGTACTCTACTTGCTGTAGAGACGAGTGGTAGTACGAAACAAGTATGGGGGTTACTGGAACAAGACTCGATCTACGGTCGACTCAGGAGGTTCAAGTATTCCCTGCATGATTAGCATGACGAATATATTTCATCCAACAGAGTCACCTCTCATATCACCTTACCATGCCATACCAGACATAACCGTCCTGACGGAGACCGGCGACAAACTCATGCCTACCCAAGGCAGAGGTTTTCCCGGGTTCCTGCCGGTATGCATGCAAGGCATATGAGGGTGATTATCATCACAAGTGTGTCCATTACCAACAGCATGGAATCAACAACATGCACCCATGCATATGATCATATCACATGAAATAACAAGTCCTTCGAAATGCGGTGGTGTTATAAATGTATCAACGATCACACCAAAAATATTATGCCGGGGTTCAGAATGCTTGCCTTCAATGTGTGGAAAGGCAGGGTGCACTCCAAAACTTTTGAAAGTTTCTTCTCTCTCCCCAAAATCCTATTTAAAAAATATATTTGAATTAACACACATTTCAAAAAAAACAGAACCAAAAAGTTGTTTGAAATTTTTTCAAATAAATCTTAAAATAAACTAGACCAAATTTGAGGAAGGTAGGAAAAAGAATCAACTCATTTGGAGTTATATTTAGAAAGTTATAGCCAGTAAAAGATTTGGTCAAATCTGTTTTTTTAAAAATAAAACAGAAAAGAAAACGTTTCAGATAGAAATACGCTTTCGGTGCAGAGGAGGCGTACTTGAGGCTTTACGCCTCCACTTAACCACGTGGACAGACACGGGGTCGCTGACAGTGGGTCCACGGGGCCCACTAGTCAGGTTTGACTAGTCTCTCTCCCTCTCCTTCCTCTGTCCCGAGCGGAGGCGGAGCTCCGGCGATCGTCGCCGGCGACTGGCGGCTCCTCGCGGGGCCCCAAGGGCGGGGATGGATGCGCCACTCCAGTGCGGTCATCTCGGTGGTTGCCAGGCCGGTGGGGACGGAGGGAGCTGCCGGCGGCGAGCTTCGCGGCGGAGGAGGCCTCGGTGGCGAAGTGGTTTTGTGGCGGCGATGGCTCCCGATCAAAATCAAGTAGGGGGTTGAGTTCCTGGAAGGAAAGAGGGGTTCTTGGTGAAGAGAACGGAGAGGGGGAAGCCCTGGTGGCGCCGGAGTGAACGAGACAGTGGCGGCGGCAGGAGTTGCCGGAGATGAAGAAGGCGGCGTTTCCCTGGCGATTGCGGGCTATGGGGGTTCCACGGGGGTAGCCTGAGGTTGCGTGCGTGCTCAGAGGGGCTCGGGGTCCCTTTTTATAGCGTGGCAAGGCGGTTCCACGGCGGCCGTGGATAAGCTCTCCGGCGAACCGCCTTTCTGTAGCTAGGGCGACGTGGCGTGGCTGGGGATGACGGCAAGAGCTAGTGGACGAGAGGGCACTGCTCCAGGGGCCAGGTGGCGAGCCGGGGTGGCTTGGGCGGCGCTGCACGGCGCAGGGCTGTCGGGCGGCGGCGGCGGCTAGTGCTTGGCCTGCCGGGCGCGGCGAGGGGCGGCTTGGCGCGTAGCTGAGAGAAGGGGAGCACGTGGCGTGATGCTGCCGTGTGGGCCAAAGCCAGGGGGCCAGCGTCTCAGCTCGGGCGCGGGTCGTGCAATACGCGCGCTCTGCTCGCGCTCCGGGCGTGCACGGGACGTGTTCGACACTATGCCAGAGCACGCTAGAGGTCGCGGTCGAGGCTGGCAATTAACAGACCCAGGTTAGGAGCAACTGGAATCCTAGTGGACATGCTAGTATGATCCGAGGTGCAAGGTCACAATGCAAAGACAAAATCATGTCAAAACTGGCCATGCACACCAGGTGTTTGACAAAATGTTAAAGGCTTCTAAGCAACTCTTGGGGTGGCCCAAATCTCCAGATCAAGATCTCCTTAGATGCAAGAGAGAGTGGTGAGGTTATTTGGCCAAAAGCAGAAACTTGCTAGTGTAATTTTAGCAGAATTTCAATTCTGGACAGGGAATAAATGACATTATTTCATGAACCAAAAATGATCCAAGAGGTGCATGCTCCTGGACTTAAGGGTTCAACATGGGGGACTACAAGTAGGAGAAATAATCAAGGGTTAAAGAGCAAGTAAAAACATGGTTGCTGTACAAACCATCAAGTTGGTCCAGAATGAAGATGAGGTTGATTCACTCAAATTTTTCAAAGAACATAAATAGGTTTTTGCACAAAGTGAAATAATAGGCTCCTACTGACCTCCCCTAATTTTGGTAGAAGTTTTAAAGAAATATTTAAATAGGTTGTAGTGCAAAATGCACTCTGGACCAGAGAAGAAAAATTGAGTGTAGGGCTCAAAATATTTCATGAATGAAATATATTTTTGCATAAAAGTGATTTAAAAACATCACATGACATCTCCAAATTTTTGTGGGAATTTTAAGTGAATTTATCAAATGGTTGTAGTTCAAATAAGGCCATTTAACCTTAAAAAACCATTTTTCAAGAAAACAATGATCAAGCAACTAAATTAGTTAATTAGTTATATTGGATAAGGGAAAGTTTTACTTGAGAGGTTAATCAAGTCCAATAACACATTTGAAAAGTTTTCTCTCTGGGAAAAACTCATAATAACAGGGAAGGAAATGATTTAAAAATCAAAATGGAGCTCAAAAATTCAAAGTTTTAAATCCTGGCAAAATTTTATTCCATTAAAACAAGGCCAAATTTTTGGGGTGTCACAATACTAACCCCCTTAAGAAAAATCTCGTCCTCGAGATTTGCTAAAAGCGGTGTTAAGAAAATAATTACGCAATGACGATGTGGCTACAGTGAGAGGGCAATAAGTGGTGAAAAACCACAGTGCGAAAACGGTGCTGCGTGGAAGAGCCTACGGTTCGGGACAAAACGGGTGGTTTCTACGCTGGATAAAAATTTAGAATAACTCCCAAATTTAGATATACGCTGGTCGTACCCGAGAGTATAGTGCTCCCTCTGGCTGTCAGGTGGACCCGGGGTCCACTGTCAGTCTCCTCTTCTTCTCCCTCTGGCCCTTTCTTCTTCCTCTCTCCCGCGCGCTTTCTCCACCGGCGACGCCTAGTGTGTAGGGCATCTAGGCCGTACCGTGGTAGTGCGCGGCGTGCTAGCTGCTGGTGCAGCGTGCACTCACCTCGCGGGCCAGCGCGCTGTCGGCACTGCTCGCGGATTCGACTCCGAACACCGGCGATCGGCGACGAGCGGCGTTGGTGGACTTCGCCCACCGTACACCGAGCTCGAGCTATAAAAACGACCGGGGTGCCTCTCTCTTCTTCCTCACACCTGGCCTCACTTCTCCTCCTCCTTCTTTCTCCATTACTGCTTACAGAAGCTCGGTCGAGGCTCTAATGGCGGAGGCGATGCCGGACTGGTTTGTGATCCTGATATGCGGAGGGTTGGCGACGCTGCTGGGGCTCTCTGTGCTCCTGTGCGCGATGATCTTCGACGAGTATCGCGACGCTGCGGCTCGGGTGTTGGCTCTCCGCGGTGGTGGTGATCATGAAGAGTAGATGGAGTGTGCCGGGTGCTAACTGTTGTTAGGGGGTGATTAGCTGGATGTAACACCGTTGCAAAGTTTTGCAAACAGGGTATATGTCCGAAGATTATGGTTGTGAGTCTGCTGCGTGGTGCTGTGTGAAATTAATTAATCCATGTCGTGAAGTGGCAGGTGTAGCAATTCAGGGAAAAGAAGTCTCACTCCAGGATTTTGCGAGGGAAAAACAGTTAATTTAAAGGAGCATAAACCACAACAAAAACTACACACATTAGCAGAAGCCAAATAATTGACTCGTCGTACAAACTCAGGGTATCACGCATAAGTCACACACATAAATATAAATGCTGCAAAAACAAATACAGTAGTGACGTCTAAAATGAAAACGGTAACTGGACGGGGTCCTGATAAAATGTCTCTGGTAAAGGATACATTCTCTTCTATCGGAGGCAGTGGATTGACCAGTCGATGTATGCGTCTCTCCGGGTCGGGTCTTAGTGGTCTGCCGATGGCAATCTGAGGATTTAAATCTGCGAGGCTCTGGAGATAATCCATCACTCGCTGGTTCAAATGCTCTTGAGCAATGATGTACTGGATAAGGTTGGCCAGAACTGGGTCTCTCTCAATACGTCCACCGGGAAAAGATGTTACTTCTCCGGGTGCTGCACGACTCGGAAAGTAATGATATCCTCGTTCGCGGGCATAGGGTACTGCGGATCGAAGACGAGCAATCGCTTCTTTCGCAGCAGCTTCTATGGCCAAGTGTGGGGTTGGCATAGATTTCCCCACGAAGGAAACTTCTATTGGATCTTGGTTGGGGTCTACAGGAGGAATGTGTACTGCTGCCCAATATTCCGAGGTGGATGGGGTGATCCTCGATTTGAACAGCTCGTACTGGGGTGGCTGGGTAGAACCCATGGTACTGCGGGTAAAATCCCACAATATTTTGACAAAGCTACCTGGGGTTGCATCTGGGGTTCTCAGATGAATGCTGGGGCTCGGCATGACAGGAAAAAGCGTGAGTGTTGTGCACAAAGTGAGGGTTGCTGGGTAAGGTCACAAGGTGGCCTTTATATAGCAATGGAGCCGGATCGTTTTACCGTGGTGAAAGGTAATAAATTTGCCAGCTTAGCTCCAAAGGTCGGGTCAGTGTCAGAGATACACATATCTCATAAAGAGACGTGTTACTGTGGTTGTCGTCGGGTTGGTTTTGGTAGTTGTGCCCGGAAAAATATGCAGCTATGCGCTGACCAAATATGCAAGGCTATTATTAAAACAGAGGCACAAAGACAGGCTGCGTTAATATACGCGGTCGCATGATTACAAAACGAGGATACATTGAAACTTGGTGCTACTCATACGGCTTAGTCTACCTCGTTTATGTCTAAACGGGCGTGCCTGGTGGATGTCGAGGCTTCTCCACGTGTCTCTCTGCCGGGATTAGTCGGAGATGGCGGAGGAACTGCAGGGTCGGGGTAGTGAGAATGACCATTGCGGGGATTGTTGGCCACAACCCCGTTGGAGTGTGCTCCCAAAATGCGACGAAGCACCTTCTGGGGTTATCGCAGCACCTTGGCCGATGGCTGGGGCAGATCTCGGGGTCTCGATCGGTTGTCCAAACAGCACGACTGGGTTGTCGGTGTTGGGCTCGTTTTCTTCTCTCGCCGGGGCTCGACGAACCAGCTCTCCACGAGCTGCGATTAGATCAATAGTGATCTGGTCGAACAGTGCCTCTAGTGCACTTACATAGCGCACTAGGTGCAACAATGCGGGGTCCGTCTCGTGATCTCCATTGGCAACTTGGGGTGGTCTACCATACCCTTCACGTCTGGGATAGTAGTGGAACGAGCGACAGTTAACTCTGGGCGACAAGTGCCTGAGATGAACTATAGCCTCTCGAGCGGCTAGCTGGATGGCTTGTGGCTCAAAGGAAGTTGTTCTTCCGGTGAACCGGTAGGGGCGCTCGGGTGCTAGACTCCTACCGTAAATGTGCACAGTGGCCCAGAATTGGCGGTCTTCACCGCTCATGGGTCCTTGATACACAACATATTCTGGTGGCTCCTCTAATGCGTAGGCACGACGGGTGAGGTTTGCGAGGATGGTCACAAAACCTCCAAGGTTGGTTGCTGTGGTTTCGTTGTGCACTATAGGTCCAGGCATTGTGGCTCGGTTTGGGGTAGCGGCTGTGCTATGCTGGTTTGGTGCTAGCGCGCCCTTTTTATAGGAAAAGGGGACGGAATCTTCCTTCGAACGCTTGCGAGAAAGGACTATTTAGGGGCCGGTCACTGGCGCATGAGTGGCAGGTTAGGTTGATAGGTTGGGCACCGACTGTAAAAAGGAGTTGGGTCACTGTGTGGCTATCTTGCACGAGAAGCTTGGCTGGGGTTTGGTTAAGGTCTGGTGGGTTGGTTTGCCTAAGTTTATTGACCTGGCTAAGATAGGATTAGCCAATGGTCAGCCTGGCTCTGATACCAAGTCTGTCACGACCGGGTTTTCCGGGTAATAAATTTCCAGAAAAGACCGTCGTGCTCATCAGCCCCAGGATTACTGTTAGCTCATGAGGCTCCA
The DNA here is from genome assembly GCF_018294505.1 of Triticum aestivum. NCBI lineage: Eukaryota > Viridiplantae > Streptophyta > Magnoliopsida > Poales > Poaceae > Triticum > Triticum aestivum. Next base: position 443,615,149 of record NC_057795.1, read on the forward strand.
ACTTGATACAGAAATTCCAAGCAAAATACAAAATATGTAGTACAAGACCATTCTGGCCTGTGAGTACAACAAAGGGTTTCTAGTGGTTGATGGCGGAAGCGGTCTGTGAGACGTCAGGGTCTATGGGACTCCATTTCCCACGGGAACAGCTGACCAGGTTAATTCCTATCTTCGCGAGGCTGCTATCTCCATTGAGTGGGTTCCGGGGCTGGCATCGCGTCGCTCCTCTCCGTGCAAGATAATCTGGCCAAGACAATAGCCAAGGACAAGCCAGTGAGTACTTTGAATGTACTCGCAAACATTATGAACACAGGTATAATATAACAATGATATGCTAAAAATATTTTATGCTCATGACGTCAGTCACAATAGATAAATGAAACTCTGATGCGTGCAAGCAAGTTATTTATAAAAATGCAATAACATGGTAGTATAAAAAAATTGAAAAAAATAACAAGCAATGCCACAGTCGGGCGTCTTAGCGACACCACATAAAGGGCTTTAAAAGAAATACCACAGTCGGGCGTCTGAGTGACACCACATAAAGGGCTTTAAAAGAAATGCCACAGTAGGGCGTCTGAGCGACACCACATAAAGGGCTTTAAAAGAAATGCCACAGTCGGGCGTCTGAGCGACACCACATAAAGGGCTTTAAAAGAAATGCCACAGTCGGGCGTCTGAGCGACACCACATAAAGGGCTTTAAAAGAAATGCCACAGTCGGGCGTCTGAGCGACACCACATAAAGGGCTTTAAAAGAAATGCCACAGTCGGGCGTCTGAGCGACACCACATAAAGGGCTTTAAAAGAAACAATCAAAATGAATATCCCGGAGGTAGAACCATCCTAGAGATATTCGGTAATAACAATAATATCACGGGTTAGTCAACAATAATAATAATCATAGATATCACAAGTCACGAGTAGTAATTCCATTTTCTGGTTAACGGTTTCACCTCCGAAGACCGACACTAAGACCGACACCTGACCCATCCCAGACTGTAATCCTTAACCATGGACACGGCTATTCGAATAGGTTTATTCTCTGCAGAGGGTGTACTCTTTACCCACGAGTAACGGATTTCTCTAGTCCAGCAGGACTAATTCCGTCTACGGTCTTTTTGTTGAAAACACACCTAACTTGCACACACCAGCTTATCTCACACGTGTCTGGAATCACCCACGACACCTGTTAAGCAAACTCTAAGTGGGGAGGCTACAACCTCGCGTAGCATGGGATCAAATTTATATCGCGCGCTCTAAGGGGTGGCCTCCCCTCTCGGTCCCAACCGGAAACACCCATGCCCCCGGACCAGGTGGCCTGCCTACCAGCTACAACCGGTATCTTCCACCATGGCCTCTCTGTACGGTGTGTGCTGGAAAGAGGTTGACAACTTACTGAACCGTACTCTACTTGCTGTAGAGACGAGTGGTAGTACGAAACAAGTATGGGGGTTACTGGAACAAGACTCGATCTACGGTCGACTCAGGAGGTTCAAGTATTCCCTGCATGATTAGCATGACGAATATATTTCATCCAACAGAGTCACCTCTCATATCACCTTACCATGCCATACCAGACATAACCGTCCTGACGGAGACCGGCGACAAACTCATGCCTACCCAAGGCAGAGGTTTTCCCGGGTTCCTGCCGGTATGCATGCAAGGCATATGAGGGTGATTATCATCACAAGTGTGTCCATTACCAACAGCATGGAAATCAACAACATGCACCCATGCATATGATCATATCACATGAAATAACAAGTCCTTCGAAATGCGGTGGTGTTATAAATGCATCAACGATCACACCAAAAATATTATGCCGGGGTTCAGAATGCTTGCCTTCAATGTGTGGAAAGGCAGGGTGCACTCCAAAACTTTTGAAAGTTTCTTCTCTCTCCCCAAAATCCTATTTAAAAATATATTTGAATTAACACATATTTCAAAAACAGAACCAAAAAGTTGTTTGAAAATTTTTCAAATAAATCTTAAAATAAACTAGACCAAATTTGAGGAAGGTAGGAAAAAGAATCAACTCATTTGGACTTATATTTAAAAAGTTATAGCCAGTCAAAGATGTGGTCAAAATCTGTTATTTAAAATAAAACAGAAAAGAAAACGATTCAGATAGAAATACGCTTTCGGTGCAGAGGAGGCGTACTTGAGGCTTTACGCCTCCACTTAACCACGTGGACAGACACGGGGTCGCTGACAGTGGGTCCAGGGGCCCACTAGTCAGGTTTGACCAGTCTTCTCCCTCTTCTTCCTCTGTCCCGGGCGGAGGCGAGGCAACGGCGATCGTCGCCGGCGAACGGCGGCTCCTCGCGGGCCCCGAGGGGGGATGGATCCGCACTCCAGGGTCTCTCCCGGTGTCGCGGCGGTGGGGACGGAGGAGCTGCCGGCGGCGAGCTCCGCGGCGGAGGAAGGCTTCGGTGGCGAAGTGATTTGTGGCGGCGTGGCTCCCGATCAAAATCAAGTAGGGGGGTCACGGGAGGATGAGGGTTCTTGGTGGAGAGAACGGAGAGGGGGACCCTGGTGGCGCCGGAGGCCGGGCAGTGGCGGCGGCAGGAGTTGCCGGAGATGAGGAAGGAGCCTCCCCGGGTCGATTGCGCTATGGGGGTCCAGGGGAGCCTGAGGTTGCGTGCGTGCAGAGGGGCTCGGGGTCCTTTTATAGCGTCGAGGTCGGTTCCGCGGCGGCCGTGGATAAGCTCTCCGGCGAACCGCCTCTCTGTAGCTAGGGCACGTGGCGGCTGGGGATGACGGCAAGAGCTAGTGGACGAGAGGGCACTGCTCCAGGGGCCAGGTGGCGAGCCGGGGTGGCTTGGGCGGCGCTGCACGGCGCAGGGCTGTCGGGCGGCGGCGGCGGCTAGCGCTTGGCCTGTCGGGCGCGGCGGGGCTGCTTGGCGCGTTGCGGTGAGAAGGGGAGTGCGTGGCGAGGTGCTGCAGAGCGGGCCAAAGCCGTGGGGCCAGCGTGTCAGCTCGGGCGCGGGTCGTGCAATACGCGCGCTCTGCTCGCGCTCCGGGCGTGCACGGGACGTGTTCGACACTATGCCAGAGCACGCTAGAGGTCGCGGTCGAGGCTGGCAATTAACAGACCCAGGTTAGGAGCAACTGGAATCCTAGTGGACATGCTAGTATGATCCGAGGTGCAAGGTCACAATGCAAAGACAAAATCATGTCAAAACTGGCCATGCACACCAGGTGTTTGACAAAATGTTAAAGGCTTCTAAGCAACTCTTGGGGTGGCCCAAATCTCCAGATCAAGATCTCCTTAGATGCAAGAGAGAGTGGTGAGGTTATTTGGCCAAAAGCAGAAACTTGCTAGTGTAATTTTAGCAGAATTTCAATTCTGGACAGGGAATAAATGACATTATTTCATGAACCAAAAATGATCCAAAAGGTGCATGCTCCTGGACTTAAGGGTTTAACATGGGGGACTACAAGTAGGAGAAATAATCAAGGGTTAAAGAGCAAGTAAAAACATGGTTGCTGTACAAACCATCAAGTTGGTCCAGAATGAAGATGAGGTTGATTCACTCAAATTTTTCAAAGAACATAAATAGGTTTTTGCACAAAGTGAAATAATAGGCTCCTACTGACCTCCCCTAATTTTGGTAGAAGTTTTAAAGAAATATTTAAATAGGTTGTAGTGCAAAATGCACTCTGGACCAGAGAAGAAAAATTGAGTGTAGGGCTCAAAATATTTCATGAATGAAATATATTTTTGCATAAAAGTGATTTAAAAACATCACATGACATCTCCAAATTTTTGTGGGAATTTTAAGTGAATTTATCAAATGGTTGTAGTTCAAATAAGGCCATTTAACCTTAAAAAAACCATTTTTCAAGAAAACAATGATCAAGCAACTAAATTAGTTAATTAGTTATATTGGATAAGGGAAAGTTTTACTTGAGAGGTTAATCAAGTCCAATAACACATTTGAAAAGTTTTCTCTCTGGGAAAAACTCATAATAACAGGGAAGGAAATGATTTAAAAATCAAAATGGAGCTCAAAAATTCAAAGTTTTAAATCCTGGCAAAATTTTATTCCATTAAAACGAGGCCAAATTTTTGGGGTGTCACAAATTCCTCCAGTATCGACTAATCTTTGACAGACGTCGCACTGTCCATGTTACTCTCCCTGCTCCTTCCCTTTTTGATTACTAGGCAAAACGAAGATATGTTGTCACCAGGGAGGAGGCAGCCGAACACGAGAGGAGAGCGGAGGCAGCTCGCCAACATGCCGCAGCTCAGGAGGCATTGGCTGCTGCATCTCAGTACGACCCTAGTTATAACTTCGGATATCAGCCAGGCTATCCTTGGCAATAGACCAACCTAGGCCAAAAGCCTAAGCTTGGGGGAGTACGTATTTCTCACCGACTTTACATTCATGTTCACACACTTATTATAGTTGTCGGTGCTCATACTCTTTCATTGTATTATCCATGCTAGTTTAATTTCTTTTTCTAGTTTTCTTCTTGTGTGTTTGATAAACCTTAAGAAAAACAAAAAAAAATTAATTTAATTTCCATGCTTGTAGTAGTAATTAAATTGAAAACCCAAAAAGATTTTTCATTGTTTGGAGCTTTCCCGTGTAAATAGTTTTATTTCTTTTCTTTCCTTTGGGGGTCGAAAGGAGAAGACCATAACTAAAATGTTTAGTGGCTCTCATTTGCATGATTGTTTATTTAACCAAGAGCCCATATTACCTTGTCTTCTCCCTTGAATTGAATGCTTGCAGATTCCAGCTTAGTCCAATGCACGTGCACTATTATTATTATACACACCGTTCGGTCGTGCAAGTGAAAGGCAATAATGACGATATATGATGGACTGATTGAGATGAGAGAAGCTGGTATGAACTCGACCTCTCTTGTTTTGTAAATATGATGAGTTCATCGTTCCTGATTCAGTCTATTATGAATAAACATGTTTGCAATGACAATTAGAGATTATAGTTGCTTATGCCATGCTTAATTAGCTATGAGTTTATAATGGTTTACCTTGCGTGCCAACATGCTATTAAAATGGTTGTGATGTGGTATGATAGGGTGGTATCCTCCTTTGAATGAATTGAGTGACTCGACTTGGCACATGTTCACGCATGTAGTTGAAACAAATCAACATAGCCTTCACGATATTTATGTTCATGGTGGATTATATCCTACTCATGCTTGCACTCGGTGTTAATTAATTTTAATGCATGGTTCATGACTGTTGTCGCTCTCTCAGTTGGTCGCTTCCCAGTCTTTTGCTAGCCTTCACCTGTACTAAGCGGGAATACTGCTTGTGCATCCAAACTCCATAAACCCCAAAGTTATTCCATATGAGTCCACCATACCTTCCTATATGCGGTATTTACCTGGCGTTCCAAGTAAATTTGTATGTGCCAAACTCTAAACCTTCAAATAAACATTCTGTTTTGCATGCTCGAATAGCTCATATGTCAACTAGAGCTTCCCTTATCTTCCGTGTTAGGCGGGTTATTCTCAAGAGGAGTGGACTCCGCTCCTCATTCACGAGAAAATGGCTGGTATTCGGGATGCCCAGTCCCATGCTTTATGCAAACTAAATCAAAATAACTGCAAACAAAACTCCCCTTGGGACCCGTTGAATGTTGGAGGCACTCGCTGTTTCGAGCAAGCCATGGATTGATGCTTGTGGAGGAAGGGGAGTAGAAAACTTTACCATTCTGTTTGGGAACCGCCTATAATCTGTTTAGCATGGAAGATATCGTCGTCTTTTAGTTGTTATGTTGAACATGAAAGTATGCCGCTCAAAATATAATTTATCTCTATTTCAAAACCGAGCTCTGGCACCTCAACAAATCCCTGCTTCCCTCTGCGAAGGGCCTATCTATTTACTTTTATGTTGAGTCATCACCCTTCTTATTAAAAAGCACCCGCTGGAGAGCACATTGTCGTTTGCATTCATTATTATTGGTTTATATTGGGTATGACTTGACTGGATCTCTTTTACCATGAATTACAATGTTTGGTCAGTCCTTGATCTTTAAAGGTTCTCTTTATTTATGCTTTGCAGTCTCAGAAAGGGCTAGCGAGATACCATTTCGTTATATCATGTTATGATTATTTTGAGAAAGTGTTGTCATCCGAGTTTTATTATTATGGCTCGCTAGCTGATTATGCTATTGATATGAGTAATTGTAAGACCTACGTGTTATTGTGAGTATGGTTAGTTCATAATAATTGCTGAAACTTGAATGCTGGCTTTTCATGTTTACAACAACAAGAGCAAATAGAGTTTGTAAAAGTTTTTCTTTTTTTTCTTTCAGTTTGTCAACTAAATTGCTTGAGGACAAGCAAGGGTTTAAGCTTGGGGGAGTTGATATGTCTCCGTCGTATCTACTTTCCAAACACTTTTGCCCTTGTTTTGGACTCTAACTTGTATGGTTTGAATGGAACTAACCCGGACTGACGCTGTTTTCAGCAGAATTGCCATGGTGTTGTTTCATGTGCAGAAAAAAAAAGTTCTCGGAATGACCTGAAACTCCACGGAATATCTTAGAATAAATAATAAAAAATCCTCACCAAAGATGAAGGCTAGGGGGCCCACACCCTGTTCACGAGGGTGGGGGGCGCGCCCCCCTACCTCGTGGGCCCCCTGGTGGCCCTCCGACGCCAACTCCAACTCCATATATTGGCTTTCGGGGAGAGAAAAATCAGAGAGAAAGTTTCATCGCGTTTTACGATACGGAGCCGCCGCCAAGCCCTAATCTCTCTCGGGAGGGCTGATCTGGAGTCCGTTCGGGGCTCCGGAGAGGGGGATTCATCGCTGTCGTCATCATCAACCATCCTCCATCACCAATTTCATGATGCTCACCACCGTGTGTGAGTAATTCCATCGTAGGCTTGCTGGACGGTGATGGGTTGGATGAGATTTACCATGTAATCAAGTTAGTTTTGTTAGGGTTTGATCCCTAGTATCCACTATGTTCTGAGATTGATGTTGCTATGACTTTGCTATGCTTAATGCTTGTCACTAGGGCCCGAGTGCCATGATTTCAGATCTGAACCTATTATGTTTTCATGAATATATGTGAGTTCTTGATCCTATCTTGCAAGTCTATAGTCACCTATTATGTGTTATGATCCGACAACCCCGAAGTGACAATAATCGGGATACTTCTCGGTGATGACCGTAGTTTGAGGAGTTCATGTATTCACTATGTGTTAATGCTTTGGTCCGGTTCTCTATTAAAAGGAGGCCTTAATATCCCTTAGTTTCCACTAGGACCCGCTGCCATGGGAGGGTAGGACAAAAGATGTCATGCAAGTTCTTTTCCATAAGCACGTATGACTATATTCGGAATACATGCCTACATTACATTGATGAACTGGAGCTAGTTCTGTGTCACCCTATGTTATAACTATTACATGAGGAATGGCATCCTACATAATTATCCATCACTGATCCAATGCCTACGAGCTTTTCACATATTGTGCTTTGCTTATTTACTTTTCCGTTGCTACTGTTACAATTACTACGAAACTGGTATCTTTACTTTTGGCACTGTTACCATTACTATCATACGACTTTGCTACTAAATACTTTGCTGCAGATACTAAGTTATGCAGGTGTGGTTGAATTGACAACTCAACTGCTAATACTTGAGAATATTCTGTGGCTCCCCTTGTGTCGAATCAATAAATTTGGGTTGAATACTCTACCCTCGAAAACTGTTGCGATCCCCTATACTTGTGGGTTATCAGCCGGCTGCCCGGCCGGCGCCACCAGCTGGAAACGAGGTGGTGATGGGCTCAACTCCTGAGGCCCACACACCCGCACACCGTCGCCTCACGAAGGCGGTCTCAGTGCCACGATCGTTGGAAACCGGCGCCGCGAGCTTGTCAATCCCAGACACCGAGGCGACCAGCGCCGCGCCCACCGGCTGGGTGCATGGAGGCGGGACGGGAACCTTAAACCAGGCGATCCTTGACGTCCAGGCCAAACTCTGAGCCGAGGCTGACGCTCTCAAGCAGGGCAACGAAGCGTTCCTGGATTCACGAACGGCCATTAGGTTGCTTCTTCGTCTTTTGTCCTTGTTGTCGGCATTCTGGGAACGGGGGTCCCCTGACTTGCTTGCCAGCGGCCTGCGGCCTGGCTCAAGCAGTGGCCCAGTATGGCCCGTCTTCATCAATCCAGGCTCAAGACCCTCGCGAGGGGCCAAGCCTTGTGGGGTGGACGACGCAAGGCTTCCTCAGGGCGGCCTCACCAGGCAGGCTCGCGAGGAGGCGGAGAGATCAAGGCAAGGAGTACCTCGCGAGGTGCTCATGACGCAAGCCATGACGATCGAGACCAGGCGGGCGCTAGCCTGTGAAGTGTCCTCGTTTCCTCTTTGGTGCAAAAGGGGCAAGCGCATGCGCGGAGTATTGAGGCATCAAGCAAAGGTTACCATATCGGTGCAACAAGACCAAGGCCGGCAGAGCGGCAGGATGGAGGTCACTTTGGAGCCCAAGACGGCATCATCGCCAGTGCCTTTGACAGTCGAAGACCAACTTTAGTCAGGATAACTTGTACTATCTGTCCCCCTTCAAAATGGCCGTGTTGGCTCCCTTCCCGCTCAATATTTGGGAAGAGGACCAGGGCCTCTCTATATAGAGCTAGCCACCACAGTAGGAGGAGACGGAATCCATCCCAAGTAGAGCACCGCACCAGCTGAAGAACACCCCTCGCAAGGCTGTTCTTCCTCTGTACTGTTCATCATCAGCCCAGAGGCAATCCACCACCACATGCTAGAGTAGGGTATTACACCACAACGGTGGCCCGAACTAGTATAAACCTTGTGTCCCTCGTGTTGTTCATCGTGTAGCTTAGATTCGCGATGAGGCTTTGGGGCGTGGATCCGTAGGGATAAGATCTTTGTGCGCACCCTAGAGTTTGAACCTTAAGGGTTTTGCCGGAACCCGATATACGACATTTGGTGCACCAGGTAGGGGTGCGCCGAAATCCTCTTTCTGCGGTCCTGCTTTCCATCGTTTCATCGCATCCATGGCGGACGCTTGCCGAGCTCGTGCCGAGCGTCGGGCTGCTCTTGCTGCCCGTGTCGTGCAGGCGACCCTGTCGGTGGGCCTCCCCGTCGTTCTCCGTCGCCTGTCGCCAATGCTGCCACTGGCTCGGCACAGAACGAACAGCAAGCATTGTCGCTGCATCCCTCGGTGCGGCGGGAAGGCCGCACCGCCAATCCGTCGCTAACTCCAGCTGGCTCGTCGTCTCACGCTCGTCGCGCTCCCACGGACGCGCAGGCCGCTTTGCTCCTGGCATGTGAGCTCCTGCACTACCACCCCATCGACGACCTCTATGAGGAGTGGCTCACTTGCATCATCAAGCTCGTCAGCGCCACAGGGGGCTCTCCTACGCCGTCGCTCTCACGGCCTCGCCCTCCGTCCTGTGTGGGTGATGCAGCTCAGAAGGTGCCTCCGCCACCTCCTCCCCAAGAAGGTGCCCTGGCTCCAAGGCGCGCGACTCCTAGATGAGACCCACCGCGTCCAGCGCCCACGTGACAAGAAAGGAGCTGCCAAGAAATCCCTCGTCCCCAAGAAGGCGCTCGCGTGCTCCCTGCTCCAGCACGTCAAGACCGCATCCCTGCGCCAGCACGTCAGGACCCAGCGCTACCCCTGGCGGCGGCGCGCGGGAATCTCCAAGAGCAAGCCCCGCGTCTGCAAAGGGCTCTGGTGGCCACTGCAGGCTGCCACGTCTTCACCACCGAGCTACGCAGTGTCGCCTGGCCGGGCAAGTTCAAGCCAGATCTGCCTCCTTGCTACGACGGTACTGCCAACCCCGCGGAGTTCCTGCAACTCTACGAGCTCGGCTTCGAGGCGACCAACGGGGATGAAAAGGTCATGGCGAATTAGTTTCCCATGGCGCTCAAGGATGGTGCCCGCACCTGGCTCCTGAACTTGCCACCCGGCTCGATCACCTCTTTGGACGAGATGCGAAGCCGCTTCATCGCCAACTTCCAGGGCACTCGCGACCGTCCTCCAGTCATGGGTGACCTGCGCCGCATCAAGCAGCAGCCAGGAGAAACCTTGCAGAAGTACATCCAGCGCTTCAATAGCGCTCACCTCAAGATTCCCAAGGTGACCGAGGACGCTATCATCTCAGCGTTCTCTGACGGCGTCCGCGACGACAAGATGAAGGAGGAGCTTGCCATCCACGAGGATCTGTGCACATCCCTGGAGCTGTTCAACCTGGCGACCAAATGCGCGAGAGCTAAGGAGGGGCGCCTCTCCCTCCTCGAGCTTCCAGCTGCTGATCCAGAAGAGAAGAAAGCCAAGGCCAAGGACGTGAAGCGCAAAGGAGCAGCCGTGCTCGCTGCAGAACCAGACACGAAGCACGGCAGGGACTAGCAGGAGTCGTCCAAGGGCAACCGATTCTGCGCCTACCACAACCTCTACACCCACAACACCAACAAATGCTAGGAGCTTAGAGCCGTTCGAGAAGGACACATCGGTCGACGCCCCGAGCGCATCGACCGGGGCTACAGCCGAGGAGGAGGAATAGGTGGAGGATGATGGGATGACCGAGGCCCTCGCCAGGAGTGGCGTGACCGACCTCGTGAGGATCGCTGACAGGACCAGCCTCGTGAGGGGGCTTGGAGGGATCAGCCTCATGAGGATCGCCCATAGGGCAACGCAGGCCTTCCTCCTCTGCCACCACCACCAAGGAGGAATGACGACCACCACCAGGACAAGGGGGCTGGGGGCTTCCAGGAGCCACGTGCTATCGCTTGCATCCTGGGCGGCGCCCAGGCCCCAGCCTCTCAGTGCATCTTCAAGTAGTTTGCTCGCGAGGTGAATGCAGTCCTCCCCAAGCACGAGGCCATGCGCCCTCTTAGGTGGTCCACGTGCGCCATCACGTTCAGCTCAGCGGATCAGCTCAAGTGCGCGGCTACAGCTAGCGTCCTCCCAATGCTTTGTTCCCTAGTCATCAGCAATGTGCAAGTCACCAGGACCCTCATCGATGGCGGCGCATGACTCAACGTTCTGTCCGTTGAGACGTTCAACAACCTCCAAGTGCCTTATGACCAACTTCAGCCAACCAAGCCTTTCTCACGGGTCACTGACGGCTCCACCACTCCGATAGGGCAGGTTCGCCTCCCTATCACCTTCGGACAGTGCAAGAACTACCGTACTGAGCTCATCGACTTTGACGTTGCCCACATTCGCCTGCCATACAATGCCATCCTCGGGTATCCGGCCATGGCCAAGTTCATGGCGGTAACTCATCATGGTTACAATGTCCTCAAGATGCCGGGAAGCGGCAGAATCATCACAGTCCCCTGCGAGGAGAAGGATGCGGTATGCTCTCTCGAGCGTGCATTCCAAGCTGCATCAGTCGAGGACCGAGACATCAAGAGCGAGAACTCTCCTGAGGTAGTTCCCAAGAAGAAGACATCACCCAGCTCAAGGCCTTAGGAGGTTGACATCTCTAGAGGCACCGCTTCAGGATCTGCGCCCATGCAAGGGGCGCCTCCCACCATCGCATAGGAAGGCGCGCCCGATGCCCTCCTCGGGCAAGGCTCCGAGGCTCTCTCCTGGAGGGCCTTAGACTTTGCCAGGATCACGAGGGAGGCGCTCGGGCACCACTTGGAGGCGTGCATCACAGCACGTTTCCCTCAGGAAGGCATGGGGCAAGGAGGGCCCGAACCTCGGGAGTTCATCACCAAGGCCACTCAGGAGCTCCCCATCCAGGCGATGATGGCGGGCTGCGCATCTACATAGATTACCCAGGGCTCAGCCGAGTCGCGTCTTAGGAGCCCTCCTGGCCTTCGCGCGTGGGACGCTGCAAGGGTCCCCCGCACAACTATGTCTGCATGCCTTTCGGTCTGCCGAACGTGGCTGCTGCTCACCAACGTCTTCTACGGAGCATTCTGGCAGCTCAGGAGGCCAGGCACCACGTGGTCCTGGTAGAGATGGAGATGGTCCTCGAGGAACCGCCCGGGCCCCCAGATCCTCCCGAGGCTCAGGGCCCCGGTGACTCGTGAGGATCGGCCTCTTCACCGCGCATCGTCACCTACTTCAACACCTGCTCTACAATGGTATCAGGTGACATCTTTCAAGTTCAATTCAGTTGGGAGCACCCTCAGGGCTGCATTATTCCCAGGTCACGTGGGTCTGTCCCTGCGGCATATATCCCTTTAGCTTATGTCTTTAGTTTACCTTGCTGGGGGCGCCCCTCGGGCTGCATCATCCCCAAGCCGCTCAGGCCTGACCCAGTGGCATGTATCCTTTCTGCATCTATCTAAGCTGATTTGCCTTTCATGCTTAACCTGCCTGTGATAATCGCCTGCTCGATTGACACCTACCTTTGGAGCCGCCCGCGCTGGCACATCGCTTGTGCATGGGTCTGTCCCTGCAACTCGACAAATCTGAGTGGTCGAGCTCTGGCCCACGGTAGCCCCGCAAGCGCCACCTCATCAGGCCCTCAGTGCCCTCACCACTCTCTCGGAGCAACCAATGGCTGGCCAGCAATCGTAATGGCAACCCGTGCTTTCCTCGTGTTGGTTTACAGGGACTTCCTGAGGCCTAAGATGGGAGGCATCGTGAGCTCTCTCTCTCTCTCTCTTGCCCGCGCAATCCGCTTGCGTGTTAAAAGGGGGGCGCCTGAGCATCGCGACTCAGGAGCTCTTACTAGCTCTCCAGCCCTCACCTTCTAGCCTTGTCCACGGCATCTCGACCTGGCATACTAGCGGCGGCTAAGCTCGCTCGAGGGCCGGGACCTGAGGACGTAGAGCACAAAGGAAAGTGTGGGGAAGAGAAGGGAAGCTAGCGAGGTCCTAACCCAGCTACAATCCAGCTACCGACGCGCAAGTCCGGCACCTCATGAAGGAACGGCTTCATGATTTCGAGATAAGTCTCGCACCTGGAATATCTAATCGACGCGACACCAAATCCCCCATTTAATGCAGCCCTGTGACGGCGACGTCGCCTTCCTTTCTCACCTTTCGGCGGCTCCTTGAGCGCTAAAGGGGACCTCCTGAGTATCGCGCCTCGGGGGCTCTTACTGGACCTCGGGCCGCTCACCTCCTGGCCTTGACCACGACATCGCGACCTGGCATACCAGCGACGGCTGAAGCCTGCCTGGGGACTGGGACATGTCAGTGTAGAGCACCAAGTCGTTGCGGGGTTAGAAAGGGGGAACCAAGCCGAAATAGGACAGGCATTTTGCACCACTTCATAATAAGGGTAATATCAACAAAAGACGTTGCGGACGCTTTACATGCCCCCATGGGGTATTTCCTTGATTCCTCGCAGGGAACAAAAGATGCGAATCCTAAGGAGCCCTAACTACACGCGCCCTCATGGCCGACGCCATCGTCAACAGTGGGCCACGAGAGGCCGGCGCCAACCCCATCCAGATCATCCACGTTAGTGGCCTGATGCAGCTGCCTTACTCTGAGCACGACGCAATCTCGGGGGCATGTAGCTGTCAGCACTCGTCTCCAGAGTCACGAAGAGCTCGGGAGAGTCGCTGGACTCCCAAGCATCTCTGCTGCTGCCAGAGGAGCCATTGGGGAAACGGGTGGCAGGCCTAGCCCTTGCCACATCGATGTCCTAGCTGCCTCCTCTGGGGCAGCACTCCAACCGGCGGCCTTCAGCATCGAAGACCTTGAAGAGCATCAAGGAGGCGCCATCGTATTCGAAATGAATCATGAGGGCGCCCCCTGTTTGGCAGACCCGGGCGATCTCGCCCCAGCCCCGGGTCATGTAGACCTTGCCCGGAGTGACGATTTCGACCTCCGCTCCGGTTGCCGGGGTACCGCCGTCGGCGAGCTGCAGCCAAAGCTCGAGAGGCCCCCTCGGCGGCATCTCGAAGGCGAAGAAGGGAGGAAAGCGGATCCAGGTGCCCGGAGGCATCACGGCGAGAAGCATGAGCTCGCGAGAGGAGTCCGTGGTGTGGACTCCAGGAGCAACAACGCGCACCGCCATGGCTCGTCGACGTCGCCGACGGTGCGGACGGCATCGCTCGGCGTCTCCTTCTCTAGGGCCCTCAGCCCGGGCGTACAGGAGTAGCAGAAACCCAGGGGGTGGCCGTTCGTACCAAGGCCTCGACATCTCCGGCCGTGCAACCTCATCATGGCGGCCGGGGACCGGTCGCTTCTTTGGCGGGAGCAGGTCGGGCCCCTCCCGGGGGGCCTTTCCTTTCTCTTCAGCTGAGAACCGGCGGATTGGTGCCATTGGCGTTGAGATTAGGGGAGGAGGAAGGAAGAAGAAGCGAGCGGAGCAAGAAGAGATGGACAGCGGGGGCTCGCGCCTATTCGTACTTATAACCCAGAGGAGGCCAACCGTCGGCCCCCACGATCGCAGGTAATCATGACCCTTTGTGCATGTAGCAGGGACTCGTCAAATCGGGAAGTTGCCGAGGCAGCGTGGGGAAGCGGAGATGCCCACGTCCAATCAACTGCCATGCGGTGCCCAAGGCCGCAGGCTGTTGGGGCCCGCGGAGCTCCGCACTTGCCCTTTGGCTTTGCTTCTAAGCCAAGCCCGAGCGCGCCTTGGGCCTGGGGGCTACTCTTGGTGTTCTGGGAACGGGGGTCCCCAGACTTGCCAGCCCACGGCCTGCGGTGTGGCTAAAGCAGTGGTCCAGTACGGCCCGTCTTCATCAACACAAGCTCAAGACCCTTGCGAGGGGCCATGCCTCGCGGGGCTGACGATGCAAGTGTCACGACCGGTTTTCCAATAAAAATATTTATTGAGAAACCAATCTTTTAAGTCCAGTATGAGAGAAATTCTCCTCACTGGTAGACAATTTCTTGATACAATAAGCCAGTAGCATAAAATATATTACAGGGTGGAACTACGGTTGCTCAACCAAATTATTACAAGCACACCAATAATTGTACATAATGGCGGACATGACACAGTGGTGTGGAGGCATACTACTGACTCGAGGATAGGGCGGTGGTGGAAAAACACAGCGGGGAGAGAAATACAAGACTCTAAGTCTATCATCTCATCGAGCGTCGAGGTGAGGCTCGATGAATATATTTGGTAGCGGAAGCGGATATAAAACAGTGACCAAATCCAGGGTCGCACGAGACTGACTGGGACTCCTCTAGGTGTCGGACTCGCTATCAAACTCTTCATCCATGAGATCGCCTTCGTTAGCATCTGGCCAAATCAACAAGCCAGTGAGTACTTTGAAAGTACTCGCAAGACAGTTCGGACGTAAGATATAACAAATGCATGCATGGTTGCGTCATGATTAATTCACCAATGTACATTTCAAAAAATTAGCATAACAAGGTAAGTAAAAGGGAAACGGCGGTAGTCCGCCTGAAATCCCAACAGAACATAAATAACTACCGATCGGGTGTCTGAAGCGACGCCTCGAAAGGTGAACAAATAAATATAAGGAAATGATGCCACAGTCGGGCGTCTTAGCGACACCACATAAAGGGCTTAAAAAGAAATACCACAGACGGATGTCGGGGCGACATCACAGAAAGGGCTTTAAAAGAAATGCCACAGTCGGACGTCGGGGCGACATCACAGAAAGGGCTTGAAAAGAAATGCCACAGTCGGACGTCGGGGCGACATCACAGAAAGGGCTTGAAAAGAAATGCCACAGTCGGACGTCGGGGCGACATCACAGAAAGGGCTTGAAAAGAAATGCCACAGTCGGACGTCGGGGCGACATCACAGAAAGGGCTTGAAAAGAAATGCCACAGTCGGACGTCGGGGCGACATCACAGAAAGGGCTTTTATTCACAGGTAAATAATACTCATAATAAACATTTAATTCATAAGAATAAATGGGTTAGTCCATCCACAGGGATAATCATTTAACCGGAGTTAGCATTCGAGCGAATCACCGGAGTCTCTGCCATCAAAACTGACATTTGATTAGGATAAGATAATATCGACCTGGGACAGGGAATAGATGATTTGGAGGAATATATGACTCTGCAGAGTTTGTACAAAATTGTTCCCACAGCCAACGGATTTCCGTAGTCACGAAGGACTAGTTCCGTTTACGGTATTTCGGAAGAAAACACAGCTAACCAGTACACACCCATCCTACCTCTCGATGCTAGGAATCACCCTAGACATCGTCCAAGAAAAACTTTTGAGACGGGGAGATCACAATCTCGAATAGCATGGGATCAAATTTATATACGCGCGCTCTAAGGGGTGCCCCCCTCTCGGTCCCAACCGGAAACACCCATGCCCCCTGACCGGATGACTGGCTTTAATCCAGGGCCATGGAACCATCATCACGGCCTCTCCTTTTGGTGTGTACCAGGAAAGCGGTTTGCAACTTACTAAACCATATTCCTTACGGAAAACATGTGGTAGTACAGGGAAGGAAATGAGAGGAACTGGACCGATACGGTTTGACACTGAAGTCACATAGTCCGGCATAAGACTGGCATGCTACAACACTGCCATCTCACCCATCCTCATGCCAACACATGGCCATTCATACTCACATCCATCCACTTATGGATCATCGAACTCACTTACCTCATTATCGCATAAAATAACGTTCATCGATATGCTTCTCAACATGCCATAAAACTAACTAAATGCAAAACATGCCAAGACACTCATCATATCAAAAGTTCAAACATGCTTGCCTGGTTCAGAGTAGTCGGAGCCTAGCTCGGTGAAGTTCGCGGCTCCGTCACCTCCTTCGGTATCTACGGTATAAAGAAAATATATGCGCTATCGTAAATACCAAGAGGTGCACAAAAAGTATTCCAAATATTTTTCAAATAAATCTGATAAAAAACTAGACAAAATTTTAAAGAGAACAGAAAAAGAATCAATCAAAAATACTTTTCTGCTTAAAAGTTATAAGGGTTTTTGTCCAGGGACTCGTCTGTAATGAAACAGAAGATTTCCAGGGGCTAGCTTGTAAAAACAGAAAACGCTTCGGCAGAAACTACGCCAGCCCAAAGGGAAAACGTACTTTGCCCGAAGGCGCTTCCAGAAAACGTTTCAACAGAGAGAGCAGAGAGGCTGACGGTGGGGTCCCACGCGTCAGGTTTGAACTTCAAAAAAAGGGGGGGAACGAAGCTCGTCGGCGCCCGAGAGCCGCGGTGGTCGCCGGCGGCGATCCACGGCGAGGCAGGGGGATCGGAGGGTACCTCCGTGCTCAGGGCGCCATTCCGCGTCGGTTGGTGGTGGTGGTGGTCGCCGGCGAGTACCACGTCGACGGCGAGCTTTGCTCCGGCGGACGGCGGCTCGGGTGGTCGAGGAACTCGTCGGAGAGGGCTGCAGAGATCAAATTGACGAGGGGGTTAGGCTTCTGGTGGCTAGAGAGAGTAACAGGCGGGGTTTGGGCGCCGGAGATGGCCTCACCGGAGCGAATCGCGGTGGAGGCAGAGGCGGATCGGGGCGGCCGGAGTTGGGGGAGGAGACCTCCTTGAGGTCCTCCGAGTGGCCTGGCGTGGTGTTGGTGAGGAGTGGGGATGAGGTGTGCACGAGGGTGAGCTCGGGGGCCCTTTTTATAGGCGGCCCGAGGCGGTTGCCGTGAACGGGGATCTCCGGCGAGTGATTACGGCGGTGCCGTGGATGTGCAGGGGGATTAGGGGCTTGGGCATCGCCGTTGAGGTCCACCGGTCCCATTTAGGCGCTAAACGGGCTGGGGTTTGGCGTTATGGGTGAGCTCGACGGAACGGGGGTGGCGCGGTCCGTCGGCGGCAGGGAGCACGTTCCGTGCTTGCCGGGCCACGGCGACGGTGCCACGGGCGTGCGCTGGCACGGCAGGGACACGCGGAGAGCCAAGGGGCTTTGGGCGGCGCTGAACGGCGTTCTGCCGTGGTGTGCCTTCTGTCGGCCGCCACGGGAGGTCCCGACGCCGCAGAAGACGCCGGCGAGGGCGGGCCAGCGTGCCACCGACGCCAGGAAGGCTCCACGCACGCGTGTGAAGCTCCGGACAAGAGGGAGAGGCTGCGAGGAACGTGCCAAGTGCACTGTCTACGCGTGAGAGAAACTGACGAACGCAAACGACACTGAAACTGAATTTTTCTGAATTTTGAACAGCAGCAGTGCATGCAAGGTGTTCGACAGAATGAAATTGGCCTCTGGAGATTTTTCCTTGAGCTGATTTTTGGTGGAGTGGCTTCTCATTGCTCAAGTAGGCTGCCTGAATTTTGGTGGAATTTTTGGGGGAGTGTAGATATGAATTTCATCAAATTTGGCAAATCTGGTCCAAACTTGCAGAGACTGAATTTTGAAAAATTTGAAAAGAGAAGGAGTGGATCAAGATGGTTCTGGGTTGTGGGTACCAAGGACTATCCAGGAGAGTTGGTTTGAGGTCAAAACTCAAATGAAAAGGAGTACTTGCTTTGAAAATCCCTCAGGCTCCAAATAGTTTTCAGATTTGTTTTGAGAGGAAAAATAATTAGAATAAAATCCAAAACTTGTTTGGATTAGTTGGGACAGAGAACTTAGGTTGATCACAAGGTGTAGGGGAGGTTTTGGAGGGGTTTTACCACATGGGCAAAAATGCCAAGTCAAGGATGGTTCCAAGATATGAAAATCCCCAAATTTTCATAGAGCTTCATTTTAAAATAAAACAAATTAAACTCCAAAAATGAATTTGAGAGAGAACCAACAGAGAAGAAGTTTCAAAAGATCAAACACCAAAGTTTGAAAAAAAAATCCTTGCCAAAGCAAAGGAAGTTTTTAAGTGGAAGGTTTTTCTGAAAAAGAAAATTTTCAAATAGCCTCTCCTCAAAAACCACAAAGTTTTTGATAAAAACCAAATAAAAATTTTGGAGTGTCACAACACCTACCCCCTTAGGAAAAATCTCGTCCCCGAGATTTCAGCTGATCCTTAAATAGGTGTGGATGCTCTGTCCGAAGAAAATCCTCGCTTTCCCAAGTTGCTTCACTGTCGGTGTGATTGCTCCACTGGACTTTGAAAAACTTGATGGTCTTCTGTCGGGTCCTCCTTTCAGATTCCTCTAATACTCTTACGGGACGTTCTCGATAAGTGAGGTCTGGCTGCACATCAATGTTTTCATGGGATACTTGTTTCTCTGGGTTGCTTACGCACTTCCTTAATTGAGAGACGTGGAACACGTCGTGAATGTCGGACAAGTCTTCGGGTAAGTCTAGCTGGTAGGCTACAGTGCCTCTTCGTGCCACTATGCAGAATGGTCCAATGAATCTTGGTGCTAACTTTCCTTTAATCTTAAACCGTTGCAATCCTCTCATCGGGGACACTCTCAGGTATACGAACTCACCGGGTTCGAAGCTGACCCTACGATGTTTCTGATCATAATAACTCTTCTGTCGACTTTGAGCGGTCTTAAGTCGGTCTCTGATTAGCTTGACCTTTTCCTCGGCTTCTCTGAGCATGTCTGGTCCGAAGATGCGGCTGTCTCCGGTCTCTGACCAATTTAACGGGGTACGACACCTTCGTCCGTATAAGGCCTCAAATGGTGCCATTTGTAGGCTGGCCTGGTAGCTATTGTTATACGCGAACTCGGCGTATGGCAGGCTTTCTTCCCAACTGGTTCCATATGTGAGGACACATGCTCTCAGCATGTCTTCTAAAACCTGGTTTACGCGTTCTGTTTGTCCATCAGTCTGTGGGTGGTATGCGGTACTGAAGGCTAGTTGGGTTCCCAGAGCCTGTTGTAAATGCTCCCAAAATCTTGAGACGAACTGGGTGCCTCTGTCGGATATTATAGTCTTCGGGACACCGTGCAGACAAACTATACGGGAGAGATAAATCCTGGCAAGCCTCTGAGTGTTGTAGGTCGTCTTCACTGGAATAAAGTGTGCCACTTTGGTCAACCTGTCAGTGATGACCCATATGGCATCATTCCCGTGTCGTGACCGAGGTAGTCCGACAATAAAATCCATCCCTATTTCATCCCATTTCCACTCAGGTATTTTGTTTGGTTGCAGTAGTCCGGCTGGTCTCTGATGTTCAGCTTTTATGCGTTGACATGAGTCGCAACATGCAATGAAGGCGGCTATGTCCCTCTTCATACCGTGCCACCAAAATCTTTCCTGAATATCCTTATACATTTTGGTTCCTCCAGGGTGAATTGAATATGGAGTGGTGTGTGCTTCAGCTAAAATTTGCTGTTTAAGGTCTTCTATGTTTGGTACGCAGAGCCTTTCTCCGTACCATAATATTCCTTCATTGTCTATTACGAATTCCGAGGCCTTGCCCATACTCAACTTTCTTTTGATGCCTTCGATGCTGGTGTGACCGGGCTGAGCTTCTTTAATTTTCTCCACAAGGTTGGGTTGTATTTCCAAGTTTGATATGGTGCCTTCTGCTACCATTATCAAGTTGAGCTTGGCCAATTCTTGTTGGAATTCGGGCCTCAAGCTGTGCAGATTGTTTCCGTCGGGGCTGGGGTTCCGACTAAGAGCATCGGCCACTACATTTGCTTTTCCTGGATGGTAATGGATACCAACATCATAATCCTTTACCAGTTCCAACCAGCGTCGTTGCCGTAAATTTAGTTCTGGCTGCGTGAAAATATATTTGAGACTTTTGTGATCCGTATATATTTCACATCGATTCCCAAGTAAGAAATGCCTCCATTCCTTGAGTGCATGAATAACTGCTGCCATTTCTAAGTCATGAGTGGGATAATTTTCCTCATGCTTGCGAAGTTGCCTTGAAGCGTAGGCGACAACCTTGCCTTCTTGCATCAACACGCATCCTAGACCCTTTCTGGACGCGTCACAATATACTTCAAAATTCTTGTGTATGTCGGGTACAATTAATACCGGTGCTGTTGTTAACTTCCGCTTTAGCTCTTGGAAACTTTTCTCGCAGGCTTCTGTCCATTCAAACTTCTTATCTTTCTTGAGCAACTGTGTCATAGGCTTGGCTATGGTGGAAAATCCTTCAATAAATCTGCGGTAATATCCTGCCATTCCCAAGAAACTCCGTATGTCCGTTACGCTGGCTGGTGACTTCCAGCCAAGTACGGCCTTGACTTTCTCTGGGTCCACTGCGATACCGTCTTGAGTCAGCACGTGGCCTAAAAACCAACTTGTCTTAGCCAAAATTCGCACTTGCTGAACTTGGCATACAATTGGTGTTTTCTTAGCTCTCCTAGCACAATCCTGAGATGTTCTGCGTGCTCTTCTGGTGTCTTGGAGTATACCAGAATATCGTCGATGAATACCACGACGAACTTATCCATAAACTTCATAAATACTTTGTTCATGAGGTGAACAAAATATGCTGGGGCGTTAGTTAATCCAAATGGCATCACTGTGAACTCGTACAGTCCATATCTGGAGGTGACGGCTGTTTTGGGGATATCTTCCGTTCGTACCTTCAATTGATGGTATCCTGACCTTAAGTCAATTTTTGAGAATACCTTGGCCTGAGCGAGTTGATCAAACAAATCGTTTATCCTTGGCATCGGGTATTTGTTTTTGACTGTGACCATGTTAAGTGCTCGATAGTCAATACACAATCTCAGCGTTCCATCCTTCTTTTTGGCAAATAAAATTGGTGATCCCCAAGGTGAGGAGCTGGCTCGAATGTATCCTTTTTCCAGTAATTCCTTTATTTGCTTCTTCAACTCGATCAACTCGGATGGTGCCATTCTGTATGGTTTCTTGTATATGGGGGTGGTTCCTGGTGCTAGCTCAATGCGGAATTCTATTTCTCGATCTGGTGGCATGCCGGGTAGCTCTTCAGGGAATACATCTGGAAATTCACACACTACTGGAACCTTGTTTAGCTCAGAAACGTCCACCTTATTTAATCTCGGTTGCCGGGGTATTTTTCCTTCCTTGGCTGATACTCTTATTGTCTTCCCTTGGTGGTGTGTGAGGATTACGGTCCTGTTGAAACAGTCGATAAAACCCTTATTGGTGGTTAGCCAGTCCATCCCTAGGATGACATCCAGTCCTTTATTTTCCAACACAATAAGATTTGCGTGAAACTCCAATCCTTCGAACTCAATGACCACATTCTGACAGTAATTCTGAGTAACTTGCTGAATCCCAGGGGACTTGATGGTCATGGATTTCTCCAAAGGAAGCATCGAAAAATTATTTTGCAAAGCAAAACTTTTCGAAATGAAAGAGTGAGAGGCTCCAGAATCAAACAAAACCATTGCAGGTATTGTGTTGACAGGAAACGTACCGAGTACGATATCCGGAGCATTCTGTGCCTCCTCTTTGGTTACGTGGTTCAGATGACCCTTCCTGTGGTTATTGTTGGGATTGAAATTGTTTCGCTTGGGCGCGGAATTGTTGCCGTTGTTTGGCTTTGGGGTTGAATTCCTTGGCTTGGGGCACTGTTTGGCATAGTGCCCTTCTTCTCCACAAGCGTAACAAGTAACGCCGGGGCGATAGGTGAATTCCTTGTCCCTTGCATGAAAATTCCTGATTGGGCGTGAGACATTGGATGAGGATTTGTGTGTCCCACCCTTTTGAAAATTTGTCTTGCTTCGGGGATTGTGAGCATGATTAGTCTGGTCCCTTTTTCACTTGCGGATATCTTCCAGACTGCGTCTCTCATTTTCCAGAGTAATGGCTTTGTCCACCAGTGTTTTAAAATCAGGAAAAGTGTGCACGACCAGTTGACATTTAAGCGCGGGCGCCAGACCGTCAAGGAATTTCTCCATCTTCTTGCTTTCAGTCATACGCTCTTCATTGGCGTAGCGGGACAATAGGGTAAATTGACTGTTGTAATCTGACACTGTCATGTTCCTTTGTTTGAGGTCATCGAATTCTCTCTTCTTGATTTTCATAATACTCTTAGGAATGTGTGCACCACGGAAACCTTCCTTGAAATCATCCCAGGTTATGTCATTTTCGTTGGGATGCATGTGCAGAAAATTCTCCCACCACGATGCGGCTGCTCCTGTGAGATAGTGTGGAGCATATAGTACTTTCTCGAGATCTGAACATTTTGCAATAATTAATTTCCTCTCCATATCTCGAAGCCAGTCCTCGGCTTCAAGAGGCTTGTCAGTGTGAGAAAATGTTTGAGGACGTGTCTTCTGTAGCTCAGATAACTTGGAATGCTGCTGATACTGTCCATGATGATTCCCCATGTTGATGACTTGGTTCATCATCTCACGATGTTGTTGCTGACTCTGCTCATAAAGGCGGCACATTTGTGAAAGTGCCGATTCACTTCCCTGTTGGTTTGACTGTCCCTGAGTGAACTCGTTGCTGGGTTGTGTATCATAATTTTCCTCTGGTGGAGTTGGCATGGAGCGAGTCCAAGGACGAGACATTTTCACTCTGGGGATATATTTTTGTAAAACTCATAAGAAAAGCGGAAAGAGTTGCAAAAACAAATCCATAAATGCATAAAGCTGGCAGATAAAATTAAATACCCAAGCTTACTTAAGAAAAACAAATCGACTTGCGCACGGAGAAGGACTGCTCATTACATATCTTACACGCGGGCGATAATTATACAATACATCACTCAGGATATGCGTACACAATCCTGACATGTTATTTAGGCTAGTGCACTTCTCCAGATCCTACATGATGCGCAAACAGGCTACTTCTCACAACCTACGTACATATCTTACAAAGCGGTACAATACATGGCAGCTAGGCGTACTCAGGCAGAGATGTTGACGACCTCCTTTGCCCTGCCGAGGGCGAGGCGTAGCGAGGTTGGGGACTCGACTTCCTCCTCGCTAATGGGCTCCATACGCGTAGTGTTGCGCAGAGTGGACGGAGCGGTTGCCAGGGGCGGAGCAACACGTACAGGAGTGGGCGCGAAGGGTGGTGCAGTGCGCGCTGAAGTGGGTGCAATGACTTGGTTGAATTCTTCGGTGGAAGGCAGGCGACGAGTAGGCGTAAAAGATGCTGAGGACGAGACCAAAGTCAGTGGCGGTGCGATGGGTAGGAGCTCCCTCCTGTTGGCAGCACAGCCATGAACTGAGTCCATGCGGGTAGCTACGAAGTCGTCCACCAGGTTGTCGAAGGCTGCCTCCAGGGCCCGGAGATACTCAATGAGCATCTCAAAAGCCTCGTCTCGTTCTCCTCTGGGGCAGGAGTATGCGTAGTGACAGGTGTAAGGCACATGGCATGGAAGATAACGGTAACGACGAGTCTTCATCACGGGAAGGACATCCCTGAGACGAGCTATCGCCTCGCGGGCTGCCATCTGCATAGCATGCCTCTCCGTAGGCATGGCTCTTCCCACGAACCGGAAGCGGCGTAACTCACCACGCCCTCCCTTGAACTGCACCGCGGCCTGGTGCATGGTCAGACTGTCGTTGACTCGGTGCTGGCAGAGTGTGAAGACTGGGCGCACAGATGGCCCCATCGCGACCTGAACGATGAAGGAAAGAAGCTTGACGAACCCATCGGGCACGTTGGCGAAGGTCTGAGACTCGCAGCTGTTGTCGGCCATCTACAAAAGTAGGCAAAAATTCTGCATGGTCAGATCATAAATTTATGCTGACTGACAGAAAATGACTACAATTGCAAAAATATAAATTAGCTCTATCATGCTAATAACCAATTAGCGATCGCACCTAGTGGCTTCCTACAGTCAGCCTGGCTCTGGTACCAAGCTTGTCACGACCGGTTTTCCAATAAAAATATTTATTGAGAAACCAATCTTTTGAGTCCAGTATGAGAGAAATCCTCCTCACTGGTAGACAATTTCTTGATACAATAAGCCAGTAGCATAAAATATATTACAGGGTCGAACTACGGTTGCTCAACCAAATTATTACAAGCACGCCAATAATTATACATAATGGCGGACATGACACAGTGGTGTGGAGGCATACTACTGACTCGAGGATAGGGCGGTGGTGGAAAAACACAGCGGGGAGAGAAATACAAGACTCTAAGTCTATCATCTCATCGAGCGTCGAGGTGAGGCTCGATGAATTTATTTGGTAGCGGAAGCGGATATAAAACAGTGACCAAATCCAGGGTCGCACGAGACTGACTGGGACTCCTCTAGGTGTCGGACTCGCTATCAAACTCTTCATCCATGAGATCGCCTTCGTCAGCATCTGGCCAAATCAACAAGCCAGTGAGTACTTTGAAAGTACTCGCAAGACAGTTCGGACGTAAGATATAACAAATGCATGCATGGTTGCGTCATGATTAATTCACCAATGTACATTTCAAAAAATTAGCATAACAAGGTAAGTAAAAGGGAAACGGCGGTAGTCCGCCTGAAATCCCAACAGAACATAAATAACTACCGATCGGGTGTCTGAAGCGACGCCTCGAAAGGTGAACAAATAAATATAAGGAAATGATGCCACAGTCGGGCGTCTTAGCGACACCACATAAAGGGCTTAAAAAGAAATACCACAGACGGATGTCGGGGCGACATCACAGAAAGGGCTTTAAAAGAAATGCCACAGTCGGACGTCGGGGCGACATCACAGAAAGGGCTTGAAAAGAAATGCCACAGTCGGACGTCGGGGCGACATCACAGAAAGGGCTTGAAAAGAAATGCCACAGTCGGACGTCGGGGCGACATCACAGAAAGGGCTTGAAAAGAAATGCCACAGTCGGACGTCGGGGCGACATCACAGAAAGGGCTTGAAAAGAAATGCCACAGTCGGACGTCGGGGCGACATCACAGAAAGGGCTTGAAAAGAAATGCACAGTCGGACGTCGGGCGACATCACAGAAGGGCTTTTATTCACAGGTAAATAATACTCATAATAAACATTTAATTCATAAGAATAAATGGGTTAGTCCATCCACAGGGATAATCATTTAACCGGAGTTAGCATTCGAGCGAATCACCGGAGTCTCTGCCATCAAAACTGACATTTGATTAGGATAAGATAATATCGACCTGGGACAGGGAATAGATGATTTGGAGGAATATATGACTCTGCAGAGTTTGTACAAAATTGTTCCCACAGCCAACGGATTTCCGTAGTCACGAAGGACTAGTTCCGTTTACGGTATTTCGGAAGAAAACACAGCTAACCAGTACACACCCATCCTACCTCTCGATGCTAGGAATCACCCTAGAGATCGTCCAACAAAAACTTTTGAGATGGGGAGATCACAATCTCGAATAGCATGGGATCAAATTTATATACGCGCGCTCTAAGGGGTGCCCCCCTCTCGGTCCCAACCGGAAACACCCATGCCCCCTGACCGGATGACTGGCTTTAATCCAGGGCCATGGAACCATCATCACGGCCTCTCCTTTTGGTGTGTACCAGGAAAGCGGTTTGCAACTTACTAAACCATATTCCTTACGGAAAACATGTGGTAGTACAGGGAAGGAAATGAGAGGAACTGGACCGATACGGTTTGACACTGAAGTCACATAGTCCGGCATAAGACTGGCATGCTACAACACTGCCATCTCACCCATCCTCATGCCAACACATGGCCATTCATACTCACATCCATCCACTTATGGATCATCGAACTCACTTACCTCATTATCGCATAAAATAACGTTCATCGATATGCTTCTCAACATGCCATAAAACTAACTAAATGCAAAACATGCCAAGACACTCATCATATCAAAAGTTCAAACATGCTTGCCTGGTTCAGAGTAGTCGGAGCCTAGCTCGGTGAAGTTCGCGGCTCCGTCACCTCCTTCGGTATCTACGGTATAAAGAAAATATATGCGCTATCGTAAATACCAAGAGGTGCACAAAAAGTATTCCAAATATTTTTCAAATAAATCTGATAAAAAACTAGACAAAATTTTAAAGAGAACAGAAAAAGAATCAATCAAAAATACTTTTCTGCTTAAAAGTTATAAGGGTTTTTGTCCAGGGACTCGTCTGTAATGAAACAGAAGATTTCCAGGGGCTAGCTTGTAAAAACAGAAAACGCTTCGGCAGAAACTACGCCAGCCCAAAGGGAAAACGTACTTTGCCCGAAGGCGCTTCCAGAAAACGTTTCAACAGAGAGAGCAGAGAGGCTGACGGTGGGGTCCCACGCGTCAGGTTTGAACTTCAAAAAAAAAGGGGGGGAACGAAGCTCGTCGGCGCCCGAGAGCCGCGGTGGTCGCCGGCGGCGATCCACGGCGAGGCAGGGGGATCGGAGGGTACCTCCGTGCTCAGGGCGCCATTCCGCGTCGGTTGGTGGTGGTGGTGGTCGCCGGCGAGTACCACGTCGACGGCGAGCTTTGCTCCGGCGGACGGCGGCTCGGGTGGTCGAGGAACTCGTCGGAGAGGGCTGCAGAGATCAAATTGACGAGGGGGTTAGGCTTCTGGTGGCTAGAGAGAGTAACAGGCAGGGCTTGGGCGCCGGAGATGGCCTCACCGGAGCGAATCGCGGTGGAGGCAGAGGCGGATCGGGGCGGCCGGAGTTGGGGGAGGAGACCTCCTCGAGGTCCTCCGAGTGGCCTGGCGTGGTGTTGGTGAGGAGTGGGGATGAGGTGTGCACGAGGGTGAGCTCGGGGGCCCTTTTTATAGGCGGCCCGAGGCGGTTGCCGTGAACGGGGATCTCCGGCGAGTGATTACGGCGGTGCCGTGGATGTGCAGGGGGATTAGGGGCTTGGGCATCGCCGTTGAGGTCCACCGGTCCCATTTAGGCGCTAAACGGGCTGGGGTTTGGCGTTATGGGTGAGCTCGACGGAACGGGGGTGGCGCGGTCCGTCGGCGGCAGGGAGCACGTTCCGTGCTTGCCGGGCCACGGCGACGGTGCCACGGGCGTGCGCTGGCACGGCAGGGACACGCGGAGAGCCAAGGGGCTTTGGGCGGCGCTGAACGGCGTTCTGCCGTGGTGTGCCTTCTGTCGGCCGCCACGGGAGGTCCCGACGCCGCAGAAGACGCCGGCGAGGGCGGGCCAGCGTGCCACCGACGCCAGGAAGGCTCCACGCACGCGTGTGAAGCTCCGGACAAGAGGGAGAGGCTGCGAGGAACGTGCCAAGTGCACTGTCTACGCGTGAGAGAAACTGACGAACGCAAACGACACTGAAACTGAATTTTTCTGAATTTTGAACAGCAGCAGTGCATGCAAGGTGTTCGACAGAATGAAATTGGCCTCTGGAGATTTTTCCTTGAGCTGATTTTTGGTGGAGTGGCTTCTCATTGCTCAAGTAGGCTGCCTGAATTTTGGTGGAATTTTTGGGGGAGTGTAGATATGAATTTCATCAAATTTGGCAAATCTGGTCCAAACTTGCAGAGACTGAATTTTGAAAAATTTGAAAAGAGAAGGAGTGGATCAAGATGGTTCTGGGTTGTGGGTACCAAGGACTATCCAGGAGAGTTGGTTTGAGGTCAAAACTCAAATGAAAAGGAGTACTTGCTTTGAAAATCCCTCAGGCTCCAAATAGTTTTCAGATTTGTTTTGAGAGGAAAAATAATTAGAATAAAATCCAAAACTTGTTTGGATTAGTTGGGACAGAGAACTTAGGTTGATCACAAGGTGTAGGGGAGGTTTTGGAGGGGTTTTACCACATGGGCAAAAATGCCAAGTCAAGGATGGTTCCAAGATATGAAAATCCCCAAATTTTCATAGAGCTTCATTTTAAAATAAAACAAATTAAACTCCAAAAATGAATTTGAGAGAGAACCAACAGAGAAGAAGTTTCAAAAGATCAAACACCAAAGTTTGAAAAAAAAATCCTTGCCAAAGCAAAGGAAGTTTTTAAGTGGAAGGTTTTTCTGAAAAAGAAAATTTTTAAATAGCCTCTCCTCAAAAACCACAAAGTTTTTGATAAAAACCAAATAAAAATTTTGGAGTGTCACAGCAAGGCTTCCTCAGGGGCGGCCTCACCAGGAAGGCTCACGAGGAGGCGGAGAGATCAAGGCAAGGAGTACCTCGCGAGGTGCTCGTGACGCAAGCCATGACGATCGAGACCAGGCGGGCGCCAGCCTGCTTAGTGTCCTCGTTTCCTCTTTGGTGCAAAAGGGGCAAGCGCAGGCGCTTAGTACCGAGGCATCAAGCAAAGGTTACCATATCGGTGCAACAAGATCAAGGCCACCAGAGCGGCAGGACGGAGGGCACTATGGAGCCCAAGATGGCATCATCTCCAGTGCCTTTGACAGTCGAAGACCAACTTTAGTCAGGATAACTTGTACTAGCTGCCCCCCTTCAAAATGGCCGTTGTTGGCTCCCTTCCCGCTCAATATTTGGGAAGAGGACCAGGGCCTCTATATATAGAGCTAGCCACTACAGTAGAGAAGATGGAATCCATCCCAAGTAGAGCACCGCACCAGCTCAAGAACACCCCTCGCGAGGCTGTTCTTCCTCTGTACTGTTCATCATCAGCCCCAGAGGCAATCCACCCCCACACACTAGAGTAGGTTATTACACCACAACGGTGGCCCGAACTAGTATAAACCTTGTGTCCCTCGTGTTGTTCATCGTGTAGCTTAGATTCACGACGAGGCTTTGGGGCATGGATCTGTAGGGAGAAGATCTTCGTGTGCACCCCAGAGTTTGAACCTTAAGGGTTTTGCCGGAACCCGATATCCGGCACTTGTATTTCTCGGTGGGGGCGCGCCAGCGCACCCACTGGGTGTAGTCCCCGAGTTTCGGGCCGGCTGCTGAGCAGGCGGCTCGGAACTTTAATTTGCAAGCTCCGAGTTCTAACTTCGTCTGATATCCCTGTTGCAGGATTATCATAACCTTCACGCAGCCAGCTTCAACTCCGGCGTCTGAGAGCTGGACAAGCAGACCGCCGACTTGTTAGAAAGCCGGAGTAAGTCTTCGTTTTCTTCCTCTGCGGGTGCGCACTAGCGCACCCGCGGGATGTAGTCCCCGAGATTTGGGCCGACTGCTGAGCAGCCGGGCTGGATCTCTCCGGCAACTGCATTTCTTCTTTGCTGATCGTTGATAACTCCTTTCTTTGTGGGGGCGTGATAGCGCACCCGCGGGCTGTAGTCCCCGAGATTCAGGCCGACTGCTGAGTAGTCGGGCCGGATCTCCCCGTCGACTGCACTTATTCCTTGTTGATTGTTGACGTCTATTTCTTCTTCTAATTTTGCATAGGCCAACGCCGTCCTGCAGCAACAGCTGGGCGAAGCCAACGCCGTCCTGATACGTCTCGAACGCATCTATAATTTTTGATTGCTCCATGCTACTTTATCTACTGTTTTGGACTATATTGGGCTTTATTTTCTACTTCTATATTATTTTTGGGACTAACCTATTAACTGGAGGCCCGGCCCAGAATTGCTGTTTTTTTGCCTATTTCAGTGTTTCGAAGAAACGAAATATCAAACGGAGTCCAAACGGAATGAAACCTTCGGGAATGTGATTTTCTCCCCGAACGTGATCCAGGAGACTTGGACCCTGCTCCAAGGAACAAAAGAGGCGGTCACGAGGGTGGGGGGCGTGCCCCCCTAGGGTGCGCCCCCCTGCCTCGTGGCCCCCCTGTTGCTCCACCGATGTACTCCTTCCTCCTATATATACCTACGTATCCCGAAATGATCAGAACAGGAACCAAAAACCTAATTCCACCGCCGCAACCTTCGGTATCCACGAGATCCCATCTTGGGGCCTGTTCTGGAGCTCCGCCGGAGGGGGCATCCACCACGGAGGGCTTCTACATCAACACCATAGCCCCTCCGATGAAGTGTGAGTAGTTTACTTCAGACCTTCGGGTGCATAGCTAGTAGCTAGATGGCTTCTTCTCTCTTTTTGGATCTCAATGCAATGTTCTCCCCCTCTCTCGTGGAGATCTATTCGATGTAATCTTCTTTTTGCGGTGTGTTTGTTGAGACCGATGAATTGTGGGTTTATGATCCAGCTTATCTATGAACAATATTTGAATCTTCTCTGAATTCTTTTATGTATGATTGAGTTATCTTTGCAAGTCTCTTCGAATTATCCGTTTGGTTTGGCCAACTAGATTGGTAGTTCTTGCAATGGGAGAAGTGCTTAGCTTTGGGTTCAATCTTGCGGTGTCCTTTCCCAGTGACAGAAGGGGCAGCAAGGCACGTATTGTATTGTTGCCATCGAGGATAACAAGATGTTTTTTTTATCATATTGCATGAATTTATCCCTCTACATCATCTCATCTTGCTTAAGGCGTTACTCTGTTTTTAACTTAGTACTCTAGATGCATGCTGGATAGCGGTCGATGAGTGGAGTAATAGTAGTAGATGCAGAATCGTTTCGATCTACTTGTCTCAGACGTGATGCCTATATACATGATCATTACCTAGATATGCTCATAACTATGCTCAATTCTGTCAATTGCTCAACAGTAATTTGTTTACCCACCGTAGAATATCTATGCTCTTGAGAGAAGCCACTAGTGAAACCTATGGCCCCCGGGTCTATTCTCATCATATCATTCTCCATTACTTTATTCCTTGCTTTATTTTTACTTTTCCTTTTACTTTTCACTTTGCATCTCTATACCAAAAATACCAAAAATATTATTTATCATCTCTATTAGATCTCACTCTCGTAAGTGACCGTGAAGGAATTGACAACCCCTAATCGCATTGGTTGAGAGGAGCTATCGTTTTGTGTAGGTACGAGGGACTTGTGCATGGTCTCCTACTGGATTGATACCTTGGTTCTCAAAAACTGAGGGAAATACTTACGTTACTTTGCTGCATCATCCTCTCCTCTTCGGGGAAATCCAACGCAGTGCTCAAGAGGTAGCACCAACTAGGCCATTGAGGCTTATCGCGAGGAACGGAGGGCGGACGGTGCGCAGATCGCTGCCGATGCCCCATAGACCCTTAGCGAGTAGCTTCTCAGCATCCAGGCCCGCCTTCGGCCGGCTCATTGGATGTTGCGTCATCTTCAGCATGTTGGGGCCTAGGAGATCTCCGCCCTATGGCAGACATGCTGGCTCCGCGTACTCCCAGGCGGACTGCCGACTGGCTGGAGGTGGCGGCCGCCCATCTGGAGGCATGGAAGGGTTCCTCGGCCTAGGCTGGAGTGCACCGGGCTTTGGAGTTCGTCAAGGCGTGGTACCCTGGGCTAAATCTAGCCCAGTTGACCATGTTTTGGCAGGAGGCTCAGGAGGAGCTGGTGGCAGTGGAGGGTGATCTTGTAAAACGGGCGGCGGCGATCGCCGAGTACAGCAACACCAGCATCTTCATCCCGGAGCTGGCTGAGAATGGTGCCGAGGCACCATCGGAGTGGTTCGGGCTAAACCCGGAGGATGGCGAGGACTCGGCCGAGGTGATCGACTCTAGGACGAGGGAGAGGACGAGGAGGACGAGGAAAGCGGAGAAGATGCACCAGAGGTTGGAGCGGACGGCCAGCCTCAGCTTGACTGCGCCTCGAACAACGAGCTATGCTCGAGCGCGTCGACTGCTGCTGGAGGCGACCAAGCAGGGACCGACCAGCCGTCCACTCCACCAACCGGCACCATCGACTCCGCCATCCAGCCGAACCCTTCTGTTGCTCCCTAGGCCGTCGACTTTTATTTTTCCTGCTTATCAGTATTGACAAACTTTGTTAAATTTGCACAATTCCACCCGCGGGGTGTATTTCAAACTCTGTTGAGCTGGCCAATGGGCCTTTTGACATGTAGATATCTTCAACACAAGTTGTGTTTTTTGCCGAGTTCCGACTTTTCTTGCTTTCTGCTCCTTGGCTTTTTTCCTTTGCCGCCCTCCCTTTGCTACCCTCTTGCCAGCCAAACTACCGCTCTGTGGACTGCGGCTGAGTCAAGTAATTAGCTACTTTCAGGAGGGCAAGTACTTAGCTGACTGGAGCGTTGGCAAGGTAAGTAGAAGCCGGTCGGCTGGCTGCTCAGCAACCAGTCGATGAGGTGGGATGCCGGCCTAGACTAAGTGCGCGCTTTGATTCCTTAGCCATTTTTCGTGTGGACACTGTTTCTGCAACCCCTGCCCATCGGGCAGTCACTCTGCAAGCTGCGGCTTCTGGTAGGCAAGGTTTAGGTGCCAACACACTACTTGTCCGACTGCAGGAAGCGCCACATAGTAGAAGGCGGCGAGCCCTCGGGCCGACTAGTCGAACCCGGTGCCAGGCGGAATAATGAAGTAACACATTCATAGGCATAATACTTATCATATAGATAAAAGAGGTTAGTCCCCGAGCTCTTCTCGGGGGACCAGGAGTCTTCGTACTTAATACAAAAAGCATGGTACATACTGCATTAACTATAAAATCTTTGGAGGAGGTTTGCATTCCATGGCCTCTCTGTCTCCTTGTCGGAGTCATCTCTCTTGCGTGCTCTGGGCTTCTGAGTGTCGATCAGGTAGTAGGAATCGTTGCCCAACACTTTGCTGGTGATGAAAGGGCCTTCCCAAGGTGCCGAGAGCTTGTGCTGGACGGCTGTTCGCTGTATCAGCCGGAGCACAAGGTCTCCCTCTTGGAAGGATCTTGGCTTGACCTTTCGATTGTAGTATCGGCGTAGACTCTGCTGGTAGATGGTAGACTGGCTGAGTGACAACAGCCGGCTCTCTTCCAGTAGATAAACATCGTCTTCTCGTGCTTCTTTTGCCTCCTCTTCGGTGTACATGGTGACTCGAGGGGAGTCAAATTCCATATCTGTCGGGATGACGACTTCAGCACCATAGACAAGGAAGAAAGGCATGAAGCCGGTTGACTTGTTTGGAGTCATGCGCAGGCTCCAGATGACGGCCGGCAGCTCATCAAGCCAGCAGCCGGCCGAACGCTCTAGAGGCTCGACCAGTCAGGGCTTGATGTCGGACAAAATGAGGCCATTTTCTCGCTCCACTTGGTCGTTTGACTGCGGATGGGCAACAGACGCTAAGTCCAGTTGGATGCCCTGCGTCGCGCAGAAACGAGCCAAAGCGCCTTTGGCAAAGTTTGTGCCATTGTCAGTGATGATGCTGTGTGGTATGCCATACCGAATGGTAATGTCCGCGATGAAAGTCACAGCGGTCGGCCCATTCAACTTCTTGGTTAGCTTTGCTTCTATCCACTTGGTGAATTTGTCCACGACAACAAGCATATGAGTCATGCCGCCGCGGGCTGTCTTGAATGGTCCCACCATGTCCAGCCCCTAGACGGCAAAGGGCCAGGCAATGGGAATGGTCTTGAGTGCAGAAGCCGGCAGATGTGGCTTGGAATGGAACTTCTTGCACCCTTTACATTTCTAGACCAAGTCTTTGGCATCTTCTAGAGCAGTCGGCCAGAAAAAACCATGATGGAAAGCTTTGGCAACAAGTGATCTTGAAGCCGTGTGGTGACCACACTCACCTTGGCGGATATCTTTGAGGATTGCTTGGCCTTTGTCCGACTCTACGCAGCGCTGGTACACACCAATGACACTGTGCCTCACCATTTCTCTATAGACAATGGTGTATGCTGCTGCCCAACGTTGCACTTGTCAGGCCGAGATCTCATCAGTCGGCAACTCCTTGTTCACCAGAAAGTTGAGGATGGGCTGAGCCCATGAAGGTGCTGCTATTTCTTCGACTATCAGAACTGCAACTTGCACGAGGGCGGTTGGGCCAGGAGGCAGCGGGTTGGAGTCGGCTGCCGCTTGCTGAGTCGGAGAAGTCCCTGGGCCGACTGCCACAGTCCCTGGGCCGGGTGCGACTGCTGCAGTCCCCGAGCCACCTGCCGAAGTCCCTGCTCCGGCTGCTGGGGTCCTCAAGTCGGATCCGACTGCTTTAGGAGGAGCCAGCACGAAGATGGAGTCTGATTCTAGCAACGGCTTGACAGACGGTTTGAGGAGGCGTTGCAGGGCGACGACGGCTGGTATCATTTGTCGGGTGGAGCCGATCCGTGTCAAGGCATCTGCTTTTTCATTGTCATTTCTTGGCACATGGAGGAACTTGCACCCTTCAAAGTATCCACCGAGTTGCTGTACGAGGAAGCGGTAGCTTGCCATATTTGCATCCTTGGCATCCCAATCGCCCGATGACTGCTGGACCACCAAGTCAGAATCACCATATCACAGGATCCGATGAATGCCGAGTTCCTTGGCAAGCCGGAGCCCGTGTATAAGTGCTTCATATTCAGCTACGGTGTTGGAGGCGGCAAAGTGAATTTGCAGCACATATCTAAGCTTGTCGCCTTTGGGAGAGGTGAGGATGATGCCGGCTCCCAAACCGGTGCGCATCTTGGAACCATCGAAGTGCATCCGCCAATGGGTGGAGTCTGGCGCTGGCGGTAGGTACTGGGTCTCGGCCCAGTCGACGAGGAAGTCGGCCAGTGCTTGTGACTTGATGGTGGTGCGAGGCTGGTAGTGGATGGTGTAGGGGGCCAAATCTATGGCCCATTTGGCCACTCAGCCCGAAGCATCTCGGCTTCCAATGATCTCGGCAATCGGAGCAGTGCAGACAACAGTGATTGGGTGCTCCTGAAAGTATGGCTTCAGCTTCTTGGTGGCAAAATGCACGCCGTAGCACATCTTCTGATAGTGGGGGTAGTTCTGCTTGGAGGTGGACAACACTTCACTCAGGTAATACACCGGCCTCTGGATTGGTAATGCTCTGCCTTCTTCCTTGCGCTCCTCAGCTATGACTGTGCTGACCACACGACTAGTAGCGGCGATGTAGAGAAGCATGGGCTCCTTAGCAGTCGGAGCCGCCAGGACAGGTGGAGTGGTCAACATCTTCTTGAGCTGGAGAAAAGCTTCGTCCACCTTGTCGTTCCACTCGAAAAAAGTGGTCTTCTTCAAGAGCTGATACAGGGGAAGAGCCTTCTCGGCCAGCCGACTGATGAAACGGCTGATGGATGCCAAGCAGACGATGAATTTTTGCACGTCCAACAGTCGGGTGGGCACCTCCATCTTCTCGATGGCCTTGATCTTCACAGGATTGCATTCTATGCCGCGCTCTGAGACCAGGAAGCCAAGAAGCGGCTGGTACTCCAAAGACGCATTTCTCTGGGTTGAGCTTGACTTGAAATCGGCGCAAGTTTTCAAAGGTTTCCTTGAGGTCTTCTAGCACCGTGCCACACTTCTCCGTCTTCACCACCACATCGTCCACGTAGACATGGGCGTTTCTGCCAAGTTGCTTGAGGAGACATTTATGCATGCAACGCTGAAATGTGGCACTGGCATTTCTCAAGCCGAACGTCATGGTCAGGTAGCAGAAGGCTCCGAATGGTGTGATGAAGGCGGTCTTCAGCCTGTCGGCTGGGTTTAGCTTGATCTGGTGATACCCTGAGTATGCATCCAGAAAACTCAACAGCTCGCATCCGGCTGTGGAGTCTATCACTTGGTCAATTCTTGGCAAAACAAAGGGATCTTTGGGGCAAGCTTTGTTGAGGCTGGTATAATCAATACACATGCACCACTGCTTATTCATCTTTAGCACGAGGATTGGGTTCGCTAACCATTCTCGGAAGAACACTTCCATGATGAAGCCGGCAGCTAGAAGCCGGGCTATCTCTTCTCCAACGACTCTTCTCTTCTCTTTTGACAAGCGGCTTTAAGGGCTGCCTGACCAGCTTGGCGTCAGGTCGGACATGTAGCTTGTGCTCGACGAAATCCGTCGGAACACCTGGCATATCCTTGGGAGACCATGCAAAGATGTCCCAATTCTCACGGAGGAAATCGACGAGATCGCTTTCCTATTTGCTGTCAAGGTTTGCACCTATGATAGCATGCCTCTTCGGGTGCTCCGGGTCCAAGGGTATCTTCTTTGTTTCCTTCGCCAGTTTGAACGAGCCCTCAGCTTCCGACTCCTTGGGGTTTGGTGACATTTCCAGCTGCTTGCCTGCCATCGCCACAACCCGGTCAAGGAGCCGCTTTTCTGCTGCAATCACGAGGGACTCGGCTAGCCGACTGCTGTCTGCCGCACAGGCGGATGACTTCTTGTAGTCTCCGACTATGGTTAGGATTCCCTTGGTACTTGGCATCTTCATCTTGAGGTAAGCATAGTGGGGGACCGCCATGAAATTGGAAAGAGCAGGGTGGCCAAGTAGCGCATGATAGGGGCTCTCAAGGTCCACCACCTCAAACCAGACTGGCTCTCGGCGGAAATGATCTTTGTATCCGAAGAGAACGTCAATCTAGGTCTTGCTGATTGGTGAGCAGGAAAGGCCAGGAACTATGCCATGGAATACAGTCCGGCTGGGGTGAAGTTGCTTCTGCTTGATTCCCAACTTCCCCATAGTGTCACAGTATAGGATGTTGATGCTGCTGTCGCCATCTATCAGGACTCGGGAGAAACGAGCAGCCCGCCTCTCTGTTGCGAAGGTGGCGTCTAAGACCAAGGCATAAGAACCAGGAGAGGGCATCACCTCCGGGTGGTCAGCTCTGCTCCAACTGATAGGCTTCTTAGACCAATGCATGAACTCTGGGGTCTCTGATGCTACTGCATGTACTTCTTGCTGCTGTTGCCGTTTGCTGCGCTTATCGTCGGCCACATTAGTGAACACAACATAAGATCCATGCTCCTCAGGATACTCATCTTGTATGGCACCGACAGGCCGAACCGCCGGCTGCTGGGGTGGAGGAGGCGGCAAGCCGGCAGGTGGAGGAGGCAGGAGTCCATCTCCCTTGGCGATTCTGGTGAGCCAATGACACTTCTGAGTGGTGTGGTTGGATGGCTTCGCGCCGCTGTGGAACTTGTAGGGCACCTCGAGAGTCTGCTCGTACGAGAAGGCGGGCAACCAGTTGGGCTTGCTGCCCTTCTGACGCTTGGGTAGAGGCTGCCCTTCCGGCTGTTGGTCTTCGACTATCGCTACCTGCCAGCTTGTGGAAACCGGCTGTGTGGCCTTGCGCTTGTTGTCATTCTGTTGCTGACGCCGACTGGCGTCACCAGCCGGAGTCCGAGGAGCTTGAGAAGCCACTTTGTCAGCTGCTTCGACTTGGATCTCCTCCTTCATGGAGGAGTCGTCCGTAGCGTACTTGTCTGCTATGATCAGCAGTTCGTCGAGGGTCGCCGGCTCATCGTAGAGAAGTCAGTGCTTGAGGAGGGTGCCTTCTCGGCACCCGGCAGTGAAGTATTTGATGGCCTGCACCTCGTGCATGCCCTCGCAAGAGTTGCGCAGCTCAGCCCAATGCGTGAGGTAGTCGCGAGTCGATTCACTGGGGCCTTGGATGCACAAGGAGAACTGGCGGGGCTTGGGAGGCCGCTTGTACGTGCTAGTGAAATTGCGATGAAGGCTTCGGTGAAATTAACCCAGCTATTGATGCTGTGGGGCTTCAGGCTGTTCAGCCATGTCCGGGCTATGCCCTGGAGCATAAGCGGGACGTACTTCACAGCAACACGCTTGTTGCCGTTCGCTATGCTAACGGTCGTGGAGTAGTTGACCAGCCAGTCTTCCGGCTTCACGGAGCCGGTGCACTTGGGCGTATCTCTTGGGAGCGTGAACCCTTTAGGGAAGGGCTCATCTCGGATTCGAGGGCCAAAACAGGGTGGACCCAATGCGTCTTCTTCTTCTAGCGCGAGGGATCGATTGAGGCGGTTGATCCGGTGGCGGGCGTTGTTCTCTCCGACTCCTTCCCGACGGCCAAGGCGGTCGCCGAGTGTTGGGTGCATGATAGGCGGCGGGGTGGGGTATCTCTTCCCGCCAGGCAGAGGAGGAGGTGGGTTGCCTTGTCGCTCCACGGTTTGGGGGCGGCCTTCTGCGTCACGCTCGATGGTGAGGCGAGTCCGACTGCGGCTAGCAGTCGGCTCCTTGTCTTTTCGCTTGCGGGCGCCGCCTGCAGTCGGCGTCCGGGATGTCGCGCCATGATCCCGGTGAGGAGGCGGATCGTTGTTTCGCCGGTTGGGTGCTTCAGTGCGCCAACCGGCCTCTTGCTTCTCGGCGGCCGTGTCAAGGAGCTGTTGGACACGCTCCGTCATGTGGCGACGCTCGTCGCCCTCGAGCTTGTCTAGCTCGTCTGCTGCCGCCTGGGCAGCTGGTATTTTCTCCGCGGGCGTGGCATAGACGGGACGATCTGTCCCGAACATGCTGGCAATGGCCGCGCTGCGCTGCCGGATCACGCCGATGCGGCTAGGCCCACCAGGAGCCGGCGTGCCGCCGACGGCACGGTCCATCTCATGTCGTTAGGCCTCCAAAAGGTGTCTCATGCTAGCCAGCCTGTTGGCGCTTTCGACGAGCTGGACGCAGGGTGCTTCCAGTGTCTCGGCGTCGGCGTCTTCTGGGATGGGCGCAAACAGGTCTTGCAACGCTGCTTCGAGTGGGTCTTGAGCACCTCCGCCCGAATTCTCGCCATGGCTAATGACAAGCACCTCTATGACGGTGCTCCCGCCGCTGTGCTCGCGAGGAGGTGGCTCATCGTAGACCACCACGTTGGTGGGGAATGCGTCAAGCGACACCGTGTCGGAGTCGACAAGCATCGGGTCGATGGAGCCAACCGACTCCAAGTCCACATCAGGCTCGCTGACGACGTGCAGCTGGTCGAGGAGGCTGACGAGGAGGCTCCCGGGGCAATCTGTGCCCGTGTCAAGCGCGGGCTCGTCGGAGAGGCGAATCTCGCCAACAAGATCGGTGAGGCAGCTCGCCGCGCAGGCGACCTCCGCGCCGCGCAGCGCGTCGGCGCAGATGCCGTCGGGCGTGCCGGGCTAGCTGCACTCTCCAGGAAGGAACAAGGTTTCCATCCAGAACAGGTCTCTGGACGACGGTGCACCTTGCCCCACGGTGGGCGCCAAATGTCGGGGGTTGGGTGCGACATATGCTAAAGGATGGCTTATCATGGTGGGAGCAAGTAGAACGTCGCCGGTGCCTTGAAGCGGGATGAGGCGTAGACACGAACGCCGGCACACTTTACCCAGGTTCGGGGCTCTCCTAGGAGATAACACCCCTAGTCCTGCTCTGCGGTGTCTCCGCATGATCACTAAGGCACTAGTGAGTACAAAGGTGCTCCTCGAGCTATATGCTAGAGGTAAAAGGAGGCAATGCTTGCTCCCTTCTCCCTCTATGTATGGGTCTAGTTCTAACAAGTTGGGAACCCCTTGCATGGGTGCCCTGGGGGGTTTATATAGGCCTACCCCTAGGGGTACAATGGTAATCTGGTCGGGTGTAGGACCCGGCTGTCAGTGTCTCCGGTCGCTGGCTTCTCCGCCGGCTGCTGGGGCCCGCCGCCTGGTGGGCCCTGCCTACTGGTCTGATACGGAGCCGATAGGCCGCCTCCACCACTCGCGGGTCTGGTCGGCGGCTGATTACTGTAGCCGCAATGCTAATGGCGCATGCTTGGTCGGGGGAGGGGCATGGCTACAGTCCCGCCGTCTGGTGGGAGATCACTGTAGCCTCACTGTGTCTCGTCTGGTTAATGGCGCACAGGCCTCGAGGGAGGAGATGGCTGCCTGCTAGAAGCCAGACCCCCTTGGGTCCGACTGGTCAGGCTATGCCGCTTTCCGGGCCCTCGCTGCCTGGTAGGGCCCACCGTCTGCAAGTCGTACCGACAGGCCGTCGTGGGAGCAGGGCCCTGCCTGGCAGGAGTGACGTCAAGGGTGGAGTGGCAACAGTGCTGCGTCATGCGGAGATCTCCGCTTGTACGGGACACTGTGGCCACGCCAAGCCCTGGATTTGGGGGTGATGGGCTACACTGTACCCTCATCCTGTCTTGTCTTCTTAATGGGGGGCGTAGATTCTGAGGGTGTCATGGGCCGCCTGCTAGGAGCCGGCCTCTCTGGAGGCCACCTGCTAGGAGACGGCCTGTCTTGGTGCCGTCTTCTGGTACTTGGCCGTCTTCTGGCAGCCGGTCGTTTGAGCCAGCCGGCCACCAGAAGGCGGCGCTTCATTTTGGAGGTTCATGGGGCGCCGCCGGCCCAATGTCTTGAAAGGTTCAGGGACTTGGGTTAAGCTACCCGTGGCCCATTACTCTGACAACAACAAAGCCCCGGGTCCTGATGGTTTTCCCGCTGAGTTCTATCAAAACTTCTGGGAAGTCATCAAGTCGAATCTCCTACTTTGGTTTAGCGACCTACATGCTGGCCATCTGGAACTGTTTCGCTTAAACATCGGTGAGATTATTTTATTACCTAAGGTTAATGAGGCTGAAAGGATACAACAATATAGACCTATTTGCCTCCTTAATGTTAGTTTTAAAATATTCACGAAGGTTTCGACTATTAGGCTAAATTCGGTTGCTGAACATGTGATTCGTCCTTCATAGACTGGTTCTATGCAAGGAAGAAACATCCTAGATGGAGTTGTTATCCTTCATGAAACGGTCCATGAATTACATCAGAAAAAGTTGAATGGGGTGGTACTCAAAATAGACTTTGAAAAAGCGTATGACAAAGTTAAATGGTCATTTCTTCAACAGACTCTCAGAATGAAAGGATTTTCTGAGTGGTGCGTTATGGTCCATAGCTTCGTTTCTGGAGGTAGTGTTGCCATTAAGGTCAATGATGACGTTGGACACTATTTCCAAACAAAGAAGGGATTGCGACAAGGTGACTCGGTATCGCGCATGCTATTCAATATAGTGGCGGACATGCTAGCGGTCATGATTGAGCGTGCCAAGGTTGATGGCCAAATTGATGGGGTAGTAAGTCATCTAGTTGATGGTGGTCTCTCTATACTTCAATATACCGACGATACGATTCTCTTCATGGATCATGACCTCGAGAAAGCGAGAAATCTAAAATTAATTTTATCAGCATTCGAGCAACTCTTAGGTCTGAAGATCAACTTTCATAAAAGTGAATTGTTTTGTTTTGGCGAGGCTCAAGACAAGGCCCACCTGTATGTTGAAATGTTCGAATGTGAGTTGGGCCAGTTTCCGACCACATATTTGGGGATACCGATACATTATCGGAGATTCACAAATGCTGAATGGAAACATGTCGAGGAGAGGCTGCAAAAAAGACATAGCAGTTGGAAAGGTAAACTGTTGTCTCTGGGTGGAAGATTGGTCCTCATAAACTCAGTACTAAGTAATATGGTACAGTATATGATTTCCTTCTTCCAGTTGTCAAAAGGAGTTTTACATAGATTGGATTATTTCCGATCAAGATTCTTTTGGAAAGGAGATAGCGAGCGAAAGAAATATAGACTGGCTAAATGGAGTGTGGTTTGCCGTCCCAAAGACCAAGGCGGGTTGGGCATTCATGACCTTGAGGTTAAGAATATGGTCCTCCTCGACAAATGGTTGTTTAAAGTACTGACCGAAAATGGTGTATGGCAAACCCTCCTGAGGAGGAAATATGTGGGCTCCAAGGTTGTATCCCAAGTATACTAGAAGCCTGGGGATTCTCACTTTTGGGCGGGTCTAATAGCTACGAAAAAATATTTCTTATCATATGGATCCTTCTCGATTAAGGACGGTTCGGAAATTAGATTCTGGGAGGACAAGTGGCTCCGGGAACAATATCCGGCTCTATACAACATTGTGCGTCACAAGGGTGATACTATTGCCACTGTAATGGAATCATTTCCGCCAAATGTGACGTTCAGAAGAGATTTAATTGGACCCAGACTCCAATCGTGGTACATCCTGCTTCAACGGTTGTCCACGGTGCAATTGTCACATGGGTCTGATGTATTTCGACGGAACCTACATGGGAATGAAAAATTCTCAGCGGAGTCTATGTATAGAGCATTAATCTAGTCTGATGTGCCAGTTGATAATAATAAGAAGATCTGGAAGATGAAGATACCTCTTAAGAATAAAATATTTGCATGGTATCTTCGTCGCGGAGTCATTCTTACTAAAGATAACCTTATCGAGAGGAATTGTCATGGAAGTCCGCGATGTGTTTTTTGTCATCATGATGAGACAATAAAACATTTATTCTTCCAATGCAAATTGGCTCGGTCTATATGGTCAGTCATCCAGATAGCTTCCGACTTGTATCCTCCTTGTAGTGTTGCTAATGTATTTGGCAACTGGTTACATGGGATTGCTCACAGGTTTAGAACTCTTCTTAGGGTGGGAGCGCTTGCCGTTATTTGGTCGCTTTGGCTATGTAGAAATGCTAAGGTTTTTAATGATAAAAGTACTTCTCTAATGCAGGTTATCTACAGATGTACCGGGACTCTTCGTTTATGGTCCTCTCTACAACGTGTGGAGAATCGAGACCTATTTATGAAGGTGTGTGCACGGTTGAAGGATACGGCGAGGGATATTTTTATCCAACATGGTGGCAACATGATCTTGATTGGCCCACCTCCGCTTTAGGCGTTATACAGATATTATCTTTGTATTCCGCCTTTTTTATTTTTCATTCATCCGAGAGGACTTTGTTTGGCTGTGTGCATCTTAGTTATGTAGAGGCCGGGTATAATGCTTAAACCTTTTAAGTAATAAAGCGCTCCTTTTCGAAAAGCAACACATTTACGGTAGTCCACAGTTCTAGTTAAGTTTCTTGCAGCTACCAACACATTTTTTAGGCTCAGGTACGCAATTGTAAATGTAGGGTTCGCAGCGTGCCAGAGTGTCAGTGTTGGGTTCCGTACCTATGACAGTCAAAATAAAAATGTACCATCAGAAACTTTTGCAGTTAGTAAGTAAACTCGGATTCTATGAAAACCATGTACTCCCTCCGTCCGAAAATACTCGTCGGAGAAATGCATAAAAATGAATGTATCTAAAACTAAAATACGTCTAAATACATCCATTCCTCCGACAAGTATTTCCGGACGGAGGGAGTATTATGCAAATACCGGGATAGAAGGGGCGTAACCAATAAGAAAACAGGCAGAACAGCCAGTGATATGTTCTATGGTATTGCCATCGTTAAAGTAATGATGAAATCAACAACCACCATGGCTAGTACTGGTAGTTAAATACGTACTACTACCAAAACCATGATAGTAAAGGGGTGCTAATCATAAAAACACAGGCAAAACTACTGTTATCTTCCATGCCATCTTTTAAAATTTAGATTGGATAACTTGAGTAAGCAGTTTATATTTGCATTATGAGGCACATCAATTTTGAAGTAGAGAGAATGAGCGCATCTGCTCAGGTTGGTAAAGATTAATTCTTTAACTATTACTACATAGTTTCAGAACGAAAAAACTTGCATTTATAAATAGAGCAATCAAACTTCATCGTAATTATACCAAATAACTTACTAAGTACTCTTCTTTTCCAATGTAAAACTAATAGCTAACTTTGGTGGAGGTTAAAATACTTTGCCTTCAGAGCAATGTACAAACTTCTACATGATCTGAACTCCTAGTTCTATCACAAAACGAGCATGCACTTCTCAGAAAAACATGTTGTTGTGACAAAATTGTAAGACAAAAACTGAAAAAGCAACCGAATG
Organism: Triticum aestivum; assembly: GCF_018294505.1. NCBI lineage: Eukaryota > Viridiplantae > Streptophyta > Magnoliopsida > Poales > Poaceae > Triticum > Triticum aestivum. The sequence continues at coordinate 443,659,133 of NC_057795.1, forward strand.
GACCATTCAGAAAAATCATGGGCAATGACAAAAACACCGGTGGGCGTAGCAGACCATGCAATAGACTCGGATTTCTCTGTAACTGATAAGTGACTAATAAACCTTCAAAGATTCAGATTGACTTATATATATATATAAATAGTAGAACTATTATTTCTCAAAGCAGATCATTGGCAACGGGAGAATCATGCAAAAGGATCACATTCCTCCATGCTCGTACAGTCCTACACATGCACTATGCCATGATCGGTGCAGGCCCCCATCCAGATGCCACAATCTTCCCCAAGCCATAAAAAATACATTCGGCTGCACAAGCCACAGTGTGCGTGGGATGCCAGAGCTGAATGTATGTATTATGGCTTGGAGGAGCTTGCGCGGTGTTGATGAGATGGGCCAAGGCTGGAGGGCTAGGTGCAAGAGAGATGGAGAGCTTGGATATGAGACTATGAATTGAGAGGAGGGGGTGGTGGGTGCTGTGTGAGGAGTGGTGGTGAGTGGTGACTGTTAAATAAGCAAGCCAGAGGGAGAGGACGAAGGGGGTGGGACGCCCGTGCCCCGAGTACAACTGAGTGTGGAGAGTAGTGGAGACACCAACGTGATGCCTAAATGGCCTAGGGAGAGGGCGTGTCGTCCCTGGGCTGGGCTGGGGGAGAGGAAGATTCCCAACCAACAAAAAGCTACAGTGCAATGGATGCTCCACATCCAAACTTCAATTACAGTACTTTACTTTACACGCATGGAAACCCTACTAGTTAAAAGGCAGTCATTGCTCTAGAACATAACTCATGGAGAACACACTCTTCTTCCGGCTTGCAGCAGTTAAGAAACTAGTTCGACAACTGTAACGATCGGGCTGCACTGCGCACGACATGGTTCTAAGGCCCCGTTCGGCAATACGCCGGCTCCTTGAAATCCGCGGATCCGCAGAGCACCGTTTCGCCCGCTCCAAGACTTTTCACCTCCGGGACCGGAGGGACACAGAGCGGGTCTTAAGTATTGGCATAGTGAGGCCGACGGACTCACCTTTTTAAAAAGGGCTGATGAGAGTTAAATCAGTCTTTTCAACAGAACAAAGTCTATTATCGAAAATGGTACTTCCACGAGATTCTGGGAGGATATGTGGCTAGGGGAAACACTTCTCGCGCTTCAATATCCTTCTTTTTATAGCATCGTGCAACGGAGAGACGCTCTGGTTGCTACCGCGCTTCGGTCCACTCCCCTCAATATCCAATTCAGGAGAACACTTGCCGGAGCACATTGGGAAGCCTGGCTCCATTTGGTGAGAAGACTGATGGATGTGCAGGTTGCTCAACGGCCGGATTCGTTGAGCTGGAATTTAACCAGGAATGGAGAGTTCACGGTTAAATCTATGTACTTAGATGCGATCAATTCTAGCTCTATTCCTAGTTCCAAACATGTTTGGAATGTCAAAGTCCCATTGAGGGTTAAAGTGTTTATGTGGTTTGTACATAAACAAGTCATTTTAACCAAGGACAATTTGACAAAGCGCAATTGGACCGGTTCTACGAGATGTAGTTTTTGTGATCGCGACGAGACCATCAAACACCTCTTTCTTGATTGTCCCATGGCGAAGGTTCTTTGGCGGACTGTTCACATTGCTTTTAATATTACTCCTCCAAATAATACCAACACGTTATTTGGGACCTGGCTGGATGGGATAGAGACCCAAACAGCAAGACACATTCGTGTAGGAGTATGTGCTTTACTTTGGGCAGTCTGGAACTGCAGGAATGATTTGGTTTTTAACAGAACAACAAATACTCATTTTTTGCAGGTTATCTTCCGAGCTACTAGTTGATCCGTATGTGGTCTCTACTCACTCAGACGGAGGCCAGGGAGCATTTGGTTACTGGATCTACCCGATGGGAGATGATAGCTCGGGCTATATTCAGCCGGTTTGGATGAAGATCATGTAATAGGATAGGCAATTAGTTTTCCTATCTTTATTTTGCTTGCCGGCTGTGGCTTTTATTTTCCGCTCTTTGTGAGCCGTTTGGTGGCTTGTTTGTAACGGATTGCATGACCTTTGTTGAACCTATTTGCTTTTAATAAATGTGGCCGTATGCATCTCTCTGATGCAGAGGCCGGGGTTGCGCCCCTTTTCCAAAAAAAAAGAGTATTGGCACAGTAGTGCCGAAAGATCAAATTGTTTGAGACCAAAAAAAAACATCAAATGATATGTGGCATATGGAGCTATTTTCTCTTGCTCGCAGAGTGTTGGGCTTTTGGAGTGCAATAGTTTCAGGTAGCTGGATGATCCAGGACTACAGTAAGCTAGAAATGAGAGTATTTGACTTTGCTCTACTTAAGATCTCTATGGGGATCCCTGCCTTCCTCTTATAAAAAAAGGATGCAAAATTGCATAGCATGACACTTTTGAATGTGGTAACAACTTACACCAAGGTAGGCAAAATCACTGCCAATTCAAAGACCTTTCATTGTCCAATCTTAGTTAGGTGCCATTCCAGGGCATTGCTGATTGCCATGTAAATGGCAAAATTCAGACCAACTTATAAGTATGTCGAGTTGGTATTCATTCTGACTTTGTATTCAGCGTGTGATATGGACAGGAAACTTGTGAACATTACAGATTGGCATGGCATACACAGATTCACAACTATAAGTGAACAATCCAAATCAAGTAAACAAAACAAAACCTCAACTTTATTCCTGTAATTGCAGGGGTGCACTCGCAACAGTTAAGAGGTCAACAACAGTCATTGATCAAACCTCTGCTAAAGAAAATATGACTCTAAAGTTTAGCTCCTCCTGTAGCCTAGCTACAAACACATAGTAAAGGAGAGAGCAATCATAATTACATTTTTTTCCGTTCTAATTGTGCGATGGCGGAAAGCGTCGTACCTCAACTCGAGGGGACGCCGTACGTGTTTATAGGCAGGGGCGCACCTCCCTGATAGTGCATACAGTTGAGATTACATCTTAGAGAAGAAGCTAGATAGAGATAAGATTACAAAGGGAAGATAGACTCTAGCTAACAACCTAACCCAACTACCAAAGATATGATGCGGCAGCCCTTGTAACGTTGTCACATACGTATCAGCAATATGGTGTTTGACACCCTCCCTTAATCACAACTTCATCAAGTTGAGATTATACTTGAAGTTCTCAAAGCTTCGGATGGGCAAGGCTTTTGTAAACCCATCTGTAATATGGTCCCTGGAATGTATGAACCGAATGTCTAGGAGTTTACTAGCAACTCTTTCTCTAACAAAATGAAAGTCTATCTCAATATGTTTTGTTCTTGCGTGAAAGACTAGATTTGCTGAGAGATAAGTTGCACCCAAATTGTCACACCACATACATGGAGCTTTAGTTTTCACACCAAGCTCCTTAAGAATGGATTGTACCCATATAATCTCTGCCGTAGCATTGGCCAGTGCCTTAAATTCTGCCTCTGTGCTGGACCTGGAAACAGTAGCTTGTTTTCTGGCACACCAGGAGATCAGATTAGATCCAAGAAACACTGCAAAGCCACCAGTGGAGCGTCGATCATCCAAACATCCTGCCCAATCTGAGTCAGAGAATGCACTAACAAGAGTGGAAGATGACTTGCTAAAATTAAGACCAATGCTCATAGTATCTTTCACATATCTGACTATACCTTTTGCAGTAGTCAAATGAACTGTGGTTGGTGCATGAAGGAATTGACACACTTTGTTGACAACAAAAGAAATATCAGGTCGTGTGAGTGTTAAATATTGAAGTGCACCCACAAGACTTTTGTATCTTGTGTTGTCTTCTGAGCTCAAGAGTGTTCCTTTTGTGAGAGACAATTTTTATGTACTAGACAAAGGAGTAGTGGTAGGTTTACAACCTTGCAACCCAGCTTTTCTTTCCAAATCATTTGCATATTTTTCCTAGGAGAGATCAAGTCCATCCTTGTGCTTCTTTACTTCAATCCCTAGGAATTAGTGCAAGTCTCCAAGATCATTTAGAGCAAACTCAACACTTAAGTCCTTCAACAATTCTGTTATTGCCTCATCAGATGAACTTGTGACAATAATGTCATCAACATATATAAGAACAAATATTGATGTATTGGACTTATTGTAAATAAACAATGAAGTGTCAGACTTTGAAGGAACAAATCCAAGCATTTGCATCTTTTTGCTGAGACGAGAATACCATGCCCTAGGAGCCTGCTTCAATCCATACAATGCTTGATCAAGCCTGCATACATGATAAGGTGCATGTTTGTTTTCAAACCCAGGAGGTTGTTTCATGTAAACCTCCTCTTTCAGAACACCATGAAGAAACGCGTTCTGTACGTCTAGCTGTCGAAGACTCCATCCCCTGGAAACAGCAATAGACAGGACAAGACAAATGGTTGCAACTTTTACAACCGGACTAAAGGTGTCCTCATAGTCTATGCCATACCCTTGTTTAAAGCCTTTAGCAACTAGCCTTGCCTTGTAATGATCAACTGTTCCATCAGACTTTCTTTTGATACTAAAAACCCATTTGCAGTCAATAAGATTTTTACCTAGCTTTGGAGGAACCAAATGCCACGTTTTATTTTTCTGTAGTGCCACATATTCCTCATGCATTGCCTTTCTCCACTTCTCATCACCAAGAGCCTCCTCAAGTGTGTTGGGCTCACCTGGTTCACCTGTAGAACAGATCATACCATATTTGGTTATGTGCTTGTAATTAACTGGCTTATTTACCCCTGATTGCAGTCGTGTACGGCGATGTCGTGCAACAGAGTTGTTTTGCGGCATAGAAGATCCCGTGGATAAATCCTCCTGCACCAGATCCGAGGTTGATGCACCTGCACCAGCAGTTTTGGCAGGTTCCACGGCTGGTTGATCTTCTGTGGCATGCGGCTGAGGCACGAGAGAGGAATGCAGCGTAGAGGATCCCACCCGACCAGCAGCCACGTGCCGGTAGGGATCTGCACCTGAGCCCGCGCCAGCCGATCGCCCCGCATCGCGCCGCTTGTAGACAGCCGGCTGGCTCCCGAAGCGCGAGCCGATCGGACCAGTGGGAGTCGGGCGCGTGGCAGCCGCTGGTTCGCGTGGGCTGGAGGAGCCACCACTGCCAACCACAACTGGCCGCATGACCGACGCGGAGGCGGTCACCGCTGGCGCGCCTGAAGCAGTGCGGGCGCTGTCGCTGCTGTCACGCTGGGTTCCGAGGAAAATCTGCCTGCCGCTGCTGGCACGCTAGATCCCGAGGCGGATTCGCCTTCCGCGGCTGGCACGTCAGATCTCGTGGCGGATTTGCTCCCTCCGCCGTGACACATGCGATATGGGCAGAGTGTTGCACTATTTTCTTTGCTGTTTTCGCCATTTTCTTCACAGTTTTCACCGCTATGATCTCCTGGGGCATCACAAAACTCATGCAAATGGTTAGGAGGATTAGTCAACAAAAGATCGTTGCAGTTATCGTGTCCCCCTTGATCATAACTAGAAAGGTGAGGTGGAAGAAGAAGGATCTCTTTGCGAAGTAAGGCGACGGCGTTAGGGTGTAGATCAATAAAAGGGAACTTTGTCTCATAAAAAACAACATCTCTAGAGATGTAGACATGACCAGTAGAGATGTCAAGGCATTTTACACCCTTGTTCTAAGCGCTATACCCAAGAAACGCACATTGTTTGGAGCGAAACATAAGCTTGCGATTGTTGTAAGGGCGGAGATTTGGCTAGCAAGCGCATCCAAACACACGAAGAGATTTATAATCTGGTTTTGTGTGGAGAAGCCTTTCTATGGGAGTTTCATTGTTGATAACCCTACTAGGAAGCATGTTGATGATGTGTACGGTAGTAAGAAACGCTTCGTCCCAAAACTTTAAGGGCATCGAAGCTCCGGCCAAGAGGGCAAGGCCAACCTCAGCAACGTGCCTATGCTTGCGTTCTGCAGACCCATTTTGTTGGTGAGCGTGAGGGCAAGACACATGATGGGAAATTCCTAGTGTTTGGAAGGAATTTAATTTTTTGTATTCTCCTCCCCAGTCGGATTGAACAGCAAGAATTTTTCTGTCAAACTGGCGTTCAACAAGAGCCTGAAAGTTTTTAAAGACTTGGAACACTTCTGGCCTTTTTTTAAGAAGGTAGAGTCAAGAAAACTTGCTATAGTCATCAATAAAGCTAAGGTAGTATGTGTGTCTACCAACGGAGCTTGGGGCAGGACCCCACACGTCAGAAAAAATTAACTGCAATGGTTGAGTAGAAACACTGGTGGAAATAGGAAAAGGGAGTTGATGACTTTTTCCTCTCTGACAAGCATCACAAATGGTTTCAACATTACGCTCACCAACAAACGGGAGCTTATTCTTTTGAGTAAACGATCAACTAAGGAAAATGAACCATGCCCTAAACGGTCGTGCCATCTTGTGGCTGAAAGCTTGATAGCACCACAAGCTTGTTTATTGTATCTTCGAAGCTCCGGAATCAACGAGTAGAGGCCTCAAACACATCTACCTCGATAGAGAGTTTTCCTTGTGACCTGATCCTTGATCAAAAAGAAGAAGGGTGAAACTCAATATAAACATGGTTGTCAAGGGTGATTTGATGGACAGATAGAAGATTCTTGTCGGTGCTAGGGACATGCAAAATATTCCTAAGATGAAATTGTGGACGTGGGGTACGATAAACTGAATGACCAATGTGACGTATCCTCATACATGCACCACTTGCGGTGTGGATCTGGTCCTTGCCATGATATTTCTCCTTGAGTGTCATTGTGTCACATTCTCTAGTTCGCCGGTGAGATGGTTCGTCGCGCCACTGTCAAGATACCAGTTGGTATCGACGCCGTAAGAGCCGTCAGCAGCAGCAACGATCTTTTCTTCATCCTCAGAGGAAGCCTCGTCCTCATCGAACTGGTACCAGCAGTCCCTCGCCGTGTGGCCCAGTTTGCCGCAGATCTGGCAGCGCACCGCGTCCGGGCGCGACCTGGAGGACCCACCGCAGCGGCCCCTGGTGTTGGTGGAGTTGGGCCATCCATTGCGGGAGTTGGACCCTCCGTTGCTGTCGTCGTTCCCTTGCTTGCCCTTGGAGCGAGAAGGGCCATGATGACGTGAGTAGCCACCGCGCCCACGCGTTGCTGCGCTAGCCGATAACTTGAAGTTGCCCGATCCCTGGTACTGTGCCACCCTCTGATCAAAATTACTAAGCCTTGCAAAGAGCTCATCGAGGGATACCAGGGAGGTTTGGGCATCGAGGGCGGAGACGAGCGGCTGGTAGTCCAAGTAGAGGTTGTGCATGATGTAGGACATAAGTTCATCGTCCTGAAGAGGCTTCCCGGTGGCAGCCAGCTCATCGGCGAAGCCGCGCATCTCGGTGAAGTAGGTGGTGATGATCTTGTTGCCCTTTTGAGCATTCACCAGGGAGGTTCTGATGTTGTTGACGCGACTGAGCGACTACGAGGAGAACATCCCCGATAGTGCCGTCCAGAGCTCGCGCGTCGTGGTGATTGCGGTCACCTGCACGAGCACCTCCTTAGTGAGGTTGTTCAGCAGGTACCTGAGCACCTGCTGGTCCTTTCGCGCCCAGATGGGGTAGAGAGGGTTCGGCTCAGTCGATTCCTTCCCATCTTTATCCTTGGTGGAGAGGATCATGGCCGGCTCCGGTGTAGTGCGGTCGACGTAGCCGAAGACGCCCGCGTCCCTCAGCTGCGGCGTGATCTACGCGCGCCAGAGGACGTAGTTGGTACGGGAGAGCCTCTCCGTGACTTGGCCGTTGGGGCCAGCCTGGGAGGCACCAGAGGAGGACGACATGGTTTGCATTGGATGGAGCTTTAGGGTTTAGACGTTGTGGAAGAGAAGGGCTCTAATACCATGTGTGATGGCGGAAAGCGTCGTACCTCAACTCGAGGGGACGCCGTACGTGTTTATAGGCAGGGGCGCACCTCCCTAATAGTGCATATAGTTGAGATTACATCTTGGAGAGGAAGCTAGATAGAGATAAGATTACAAAAGGAAGATAGACTCTAGCAAACAACCTAACCCAACTACCAAAGATATGATGCGGCGGCCCTTGTAACGTTGTCACGTACGTATCAGCAATATGGTGTTTAACACTAATATCCATAACCGGGAGAGCCATGAGAACTTATATAATTTTAAGGGTGCCCTGATCAAGGGAAAACTAATCTGCAAAGGCATGTATGTGCAGAAGAACTTAAAAATAGCAACACCTACAACAACATAAAAGGCAGACTGTACTGTGAGCTAAAAAAAGTAGGAATATCTAACTGATAGATACACAATAGTTACTCAATTTTTCTTTATTATGCACTATTTCTCGTAGCATCGGCAACACCATTAGTCATCTTGAAGTGTCCTCGTCATCTAAAATAAAGCCTATGTGGATGCCTTTCTTCTTGTGCACTGCTGACAGAAGTTCCTTCGCCACCCAGATTTTGAGCAACACCTTGGATCACTTCAGATGGCTAACTATGTCATTCAGAAGAAGAAAAGTATCATTTACCAAATTCAGAAACAGAGGAACCTCAAATAATAAAGCTGTCACAATATGTTTTTGCAAACCATGCATGAGAATTGCATGTACTATATTAAGTAAGCTGTCATAATATGATAACATGCATCAGCTACCGACATCATCTTTACCGAAAAAGGCTTTCGCCCTGCTTTATATTATAAAGCAACCGCCCACAACAAGCATCCCACAAGGTTCCACACATGTCCAAGCACACACACACACACACACACGGAGGTTCATAAGCATACAAAAAGACACGAGGGTCCGAGCTGAGGGCACAACACAAAAAGCCCTAAACACTCACAACACAGCGCACGGCGCACAGCGCAAGGTGCAGAGCAGACCGACAGCCTAGTCGGGCTCAGGCGGAGGGGGCGGGAGCGGGGGGCCACACGGAGCGCCATCGAGCGAAGATCGGCGAGGAGGTTGGTGATGATGTCCCGGTCCTGGGGGCGGCTAAGCGGCCGCCAAAGCTGCAAGTAGCCACACATTTTGAAGATAGCGTCAGTCGCACGTCGAAGAGGGACTTTCTGACTGACAAGCTTGTTGTGAATGTTCCAAAGCGTCCAGGCGAGGATCCCAACACACAGCCATCGAATATGGAGATAGCGGGGAGGGGAGGTGTTCATCCCCGCAAGTAAGTTGGGGAAATTGGTATTGCACCACTGGCCACCGACAGTTTCGCGGAAGCAGGCCCACATGAACTGGGCAGTAGAGCATGAGAAGAAGATGTGGTTAGCATCCTCGATCATGCCACATATGGGGTAGATCCCATCACCCTGGCCGTTACGCATAAGGACTTCGACACCAGAGGGGAGGCGTTTGTGGATCCATTGCCACAGAAAGATCTGGATCTTCAGAGGGAGGAGGATGTCCCATATCAGGTTAAACGGTTCCGGGGCCGTCGATGGCGCGATGGCCACATACAAGGACTTCATGGAGAAGCGACCTGACGACTCCAGGTGCCAGGAAATGGCATCCTGGTCCTCCTCAATGTTCATCGGCATCAGGGCCATGTCTTGGAGGAGGGAATCCCAAGCAGCCACCTCGAGAGGGCCGAAGGGCTGGCGGAAAGCAAGATGCCCTAAGTCAATAAGGGCCGTCTCGACAGAGGCCCGAGGGTCAGCCGCAATGGCAAATAGTTCTGGGAAACACACAGCTAAGGGGGAGTCCCCAAGCCAGCGTTCGAACCAGAACAGGGTCGAGGCCCCGGATCCAATAGAGATGGACGTACCGAAGTGGAGGACGGGCAGAAGCTGGACCACGGACTGCCAGAACTGGGAGCCACCCGTACGCTGGCAAAAGGCTAGAGGTTGGCCCATCAGGTATTTATTACGGATGATGGTTAGCCAGAGGCCTCCCTCCCCATTGGCGATACGCCACAGCTAGCGGGTCAGGAGAGCAATGTTCATGCGGCGAGATGACAGGATCCCCAGGCCACCCTGGTCCTTGGGTTTGCAGATGTCGGCCAGCTCACCATATGATACTTCTGCTTGTCTCCCATGCCCGCCCAGTAGAACCGTGACTGGTATTTAGCAACCTCCTGATGGAGGGTCTCATGTAGGCTGTAGAAGCTCATGAGAAACCAGAGAAGGCTAGCCAGCGAAGAGTTGATGAGGATCACCCTCGCCGCCTTTGACAACCAACGTCCCCACCAAGGTTCAACCCGGTGCTGCATCCGGGTCACCGTCAGGCGGAGGTCAGCAATGGTGTGTCTGGAATCACTAATGGGTATCCCCAGATAGGTCATGAGGAAGGAACCCAGGCGGCAGTTAAGCCAATCCGCAATGGACACCGCCTCCTCCGGAGGATAGCCAAGGACCATCACTTCGCTCTTATCGAAGTTGATGGTAAGCCCTGACATCTGTTGGAAACAAAGGAGGAGGAACTTTAGGTTGGTGATGTCAGCCGCTGAGCCCTCCATCATAACAATGGTGTCATTTGCATATTGGAGGAGGGAGACCCCTCCCTCCCCAACCAGATGGGGGACAACGCCACGAAGGTGGCCACAGGCTTTGGCCTTATCAAGAATGACCGCAAGGGCATCAACCACCATGTTGAATAAGAACGGGGGAAATGGATCGCCATAAGGTGGGGAAGAAGGGTCCGATCTCACCGTTGATGTTGACCGCAGTCCAGCCGCAGGAGACCAGCTACATAACGCGGGTCACCCAATGGTCGTCGAATCCCTTACGAAGCAGCACTTCCCGAAGGAAGGGCCAGTGGACAGTGTCGTTGGCTTTGTGGAATTCTAGCTTCAGGAAGACTGCGCGGTGGTGTTTAGAGCGGACTTCATGAAGGACCTCGTGAAAGACCAGCACCCCATCCAAAATAAACCGGCCTTGGATGAAGGCGGATTGGTTGGGGTGGGTGACAGAGTCTGCAAGAAGGGTCACCCTATTGGCGCACCCTTTAGCCAATATCCTGAAGATCACGTTGATCACCATGATCGGGCGGAATTGGCGAATGTCGGAGGCGCCCGGAACCTTAGGGATGAGGGTAATGATCCCATAGTTCAGCCTCCCAAGGTCCATGGTCCCAGTGAAGAATTCGTCGAAGAGGGCCATGACCTCTGGTTTGATAGTTTGCCAGAAAGTTTTGAAGAATGAGACCGACAAACCATCTGGACCCGGAGCCAAGGAGGGGTTCATGCCCTTGATTGCCACAAAGGACTTCATCCTCCGAGAAGGGGGCAACCAAGGCCGCGTTGGCCTCGGCGGAAACTAGCTGAGGTCCCGACCAGGTGTCAGGAGCCAGCGCAGCCCCACCCCGTGGGGTGGGGGATAAAAGGGCTTTATAGAAGCCGTCGACATGCACCCGGATGTCCGAGGGGCGAGTGATCTGAGCATCGCCGGCCCACAGGGAGTGGATGGAATTCCGATGACGCCGACCATTAGCGATCGCCTGGAAATAAGCCGTGTTAGCATCACCACGGAGCACCCACCGTTGGGTGCCGCACAGCCGCCACTAAGCCTCTTCGTCAGAATAGATGACCGATAACTAGTCCTCGAGATCATATCTCATCATCCACTCGTCAGGAGAGATCCCAGACGTATCAGTGCGAGCGTCTGATACGTCTCCAACGTATCTATAATTTTGATTGCTCCATGCTATATTATCTACTGTTTTGGGCAATATTGGCCTTTATTATCCACTTTTATATTATTTTTGGGACTAACCTATTAACCGGAGGCCCAGCCTAGATTTGCTGTTTTATGCCTATTTCAGTGTTTCGAGGAAAAGGAATATCAGACGGAGTCAAAACGGAACGAAATCAACTTGAGAAGTTATTTTTGGAAGGAAAGCAACCTGATAGACTTGGAGTGCACGTCAGGGGAGTCCCGGGCTGCCCATGAGGGTGGGGACGCGCCCAACCCCCCCTGGGCGTGCCCCCTACCTCGTGAGCACCCCGGAGGTCCACAGACGTACCCCCTGCACCCATATATACCTACGTACCCTAAAACTTCCAGAACAGAAGATAGATCGGGAGTTTCGCCTCCGCAAGCCTCTGTAGCCACCAAAAACCTCTCGGGAGCCCGTTCCGGCACCTTGCCGGAGGGGGATCCCATCACCGGAGGCCATCTTCATCATCCCGGCGCTATCCATGATGAGGAGGGAGTAGTTCACCCTCGGGGCTGAGGGTATGTACCAGTAGCTATGTGTTTGATCTCTCTCTCTCTCGTGTTCTCTCTTGTGTTCCTCTATGGCACGATCTTGATGTATCCTGAGCTTTGCTATTGTAGTTGGATCTTATGATGTTTCTCCCCCTCTACTCTCTTGTGATGAATTGAGTTTCCCCTTTGAAGTTATCTTATCGGATTGAGTCTTTTATGAGAACACTTGATGTATGTCTTGCCGTGATTATCTGTGGTGACAATGGGATATCATGTGCCACTTGATGTATGTTTTGGTGATCAACTTGCGGGTTTTGTGACATTGGGAACCTATGCATAGGGGTTGGCACACGTTCTTGACTCTCCGGTAGAAACTTTGGGGCACTCTTTGAAGTACTTTTATGTTGGTTGGATGAATCTAAGATTGTGTGATGCATATTGTATAATCATGCCCACGAATACTTGAGGTGACAATGGAGTATCTAGGTGACATTAGGGTTTTGGTTGATTTGTGTCTTAAGGTGTTATTCTAGTACGAACTCTTTTATAGATTGATCCGAAAGAATAACTTTGAGGTGGTTTCGTACCTACCATAATCTCTACGTTTGTTCTCCTCTATTAGTGGCTTCGGAGTGACTCTTTGTTGCATGTTGAGGGCTTGTTATATGATCTATCTATGTTATTATTGTTGAGAGAACTTGCACTAGTGAAAGTATGAACCCTAGGCCTTGTTTCCTATCATTGCAATACCGTTTACGCTCACTTTTGTCCTTAGTTACCTTGCTGTTTTTATTATTTCAGATTACAAAAACATGTATCTACTATCTATTTTGCACTTGTATCTCCATCTCTTTGCCAAACTAGTGCACCTATACAATTTGCCATTGTATTGGGTTTGTTGGGGACACAAGAGATTCTTTGTTATTTGATTGCAGGGTTGTTTGAGAGAGGCCATCTTCATCCTACGCCTCCTATGGATTGATAAACCTTAGGTCATCCACTTGAGGGAAATTTGCTACTGTCCTACAAACATGTGCACTTGCAGGCCCAACAACGTCTACAAGGAGAAGGTTGTGTAGTAGACATCAAACTCTTTTCTGGCGCCGTTGCCGGGGAGGCTCACACAAGCAAGTCAACCATACCAAGTACCCATCGCAATCCCTATCTCTCGCATTACATTATTTGCTATTTGCCTCTCGTTTTCCTCTCCCCCACTTCACCCTTGTCGTTTTATCTGCCCTCTCTTTCCCAATCTCCTCCTCTCTTTCCCGTTTGCCTTTTCTTGTTGCCTTTCTGTTTGCTCGTGTGCTAGCTTGTTTGCTTGCTTGTCGTCATGACTAGTTTCTTATGTTCTCCGTTATCTCCCGAGAATGAAGTCCTAAATTTTAAACAAAGGGAGGGAGAAAATCTAAAAGATGCTTGGTATAAAATTTGCAATGCTCAAAATAAATCTATCAGGAAGCAATCTACTTCAGTTCTTCTTCGCAATTTTTACGTAGGTGCTAATCCTTGGTATAGCTATATCCTTGATACCATTACCGGAGGGAATTTTTTGGGTAGCCATACTTTTGATACTTATAATGCTTTAATAGATATATTTGGCTCACCAACTTCTTTGATTAATGGAACTACATTAACTTTGGAGCATGTTATGCAAAGACTTGAAATTATTGAGAATAAAGTTGCTACCCTTGAATCAATTCAAAATCTTGATAAAAAGATCCACAATCAAATTACCCAATATGGATCTAAGGTAGGAATGACTTTGAAAAATATTAAAGAAAAAGATCCCATAGTCAATGAGAAAATAAATCTAGACTCCACAAGAATCGATAAACTTGAGGGTATCATTACCAACTTGGGAACCGCTTTTTCTTCCGTGCAAAATACTCCAAGTTCGTCTACTAAAAATACTAAGCTCATTTATGTTCCTAAGAATAAGGGTGAATCATCTAGTAAGGAAACTGCGGATCTTAAATCTATAAGCGTTCATCCCAATCTTTTTTCCATCATTAAGGAACCTTTTGCTATAGATGAATTTTTTGATCTTTTACCTGAAAATTTGACAATTACTAGTAAGAAAGAAACTCCTAAAGGAGGTGGATTCCTCACTGAAGAATTGCCTACCAAAGATGGCAATACCTAGATCTATCCTTGCTTTTATGTCTAGCTAGGGGCGTTAAACGATAGCGCTTGTTGGGAGGCAACCCAATTTTATTTTGTGTTTTTTGTTTTTGCTTCTGTTTAGGAATAAATAATCCGTCTACCTTATGTTTTGATGTGGTTTTATGTTTTAATTAGTGTTTGTGCCAAGTAGAACCTATAGGATAACCTACGATGATAGTTGATTTGATTCTGCTGAAAAACAGAAACTTTGCGTGCACGAATTTAGTTATGATAAATCACAGGAACGTGATTTTGCGTTGATTCTTTTTTATGCTGATCAACAAACAAATTTTCCAGGACTTCCTATTTTGGTAGAATTTTTAGAGTTCCAGAAGTTTTCGTTAGTTACAGATTACTACAGACTTTTCTGTTTTTGACAGATTCTGTTTTTCGTGTGTTGTTTGCTTATTTTGATGAATCTATGGCTAGTAAAATAGTTTATAAACCATAGAGAAGTTGGAATACATTAGGTTTAACACAAATATAAATAAAGAATGAGATCATTACAGTACCTTGAAGTAGTCTTTTGTTTTCTTTCTCTAACGGAGCTCACGAGATTTTTGTTGAGTTTTGTGTTGTGAAGTTTTCAAGTTTTGGGTGAATTCTTTTGATGGATTATGGAACAAGGAGTGGAAAGAGCCTAAGCTTGGGGATGCCGATGGCACCCCCAAGATAATCCAAGGACACCAAAAAGTCAAAGCTTGGGGATGCCCCGGAAGGCATCCCCTCTTTCGTCCATTTCCATCGGTAATTTACTTGGAGCTATATTTTTATTCACCAACATGATATGTGTTTTGCTTGGAGCGTCTTGTATTATTTGTGTCTTTGCTTGTTAGTCTACCACAATCATCCTTGCTGTACAAATCTTTTTGAGAAAGCCATACATGAATTGGAATTTGTTAGAATACTCTATGTGCTTCACTTATATCTTTTGAGCTTGATAGTTTTGCTCATAGTGCTTCACTTATATCTTTTGAGCTTGATAGTTTTGCTCATAGTGCTTCACTTATATCTTTTGAGCGTGATAATTATTGCTCTAGTACTTCACTTATATCTTTTAGAGCACGGTGGTGGATTTGTTTTAAAGAAACTATTGATCTCTAATGCTTCACTTAGATTATTTTGAGAGTTGTTAATATCATGGTAATTTGCTTAATATTAATATACTTGGTATTCAAGATATGTGAAACTTTCTTTTGAGTGAATTGAATACTAAGATAAGTTTGATGCTTGATAATTGTTTTGAGATATGGAGGTGATAATATCAAATTAATGCTAGTTGGGTGATTATGAATTTAAAGAATGCTTGTGCTGAAGTTTGTGATTCCCGTAGCATGCACGTATAGTGAACCGCTTTGTGATGAAGTTGGAGCACAATTTTATTTATTGATTGTCTTCCTTATGAGTGGCGGTCGGGGACGAGCGATGGTCTTTTCCTACCAATCTATCCCCCTAGGAGCATGCGTGTAGTGCTTTGATTTTTGACGACTTCTAATTTTTTTGCAACAAGTGGATGAGTTCTTATGATTAATGTTGAGTGCATGGATTATACGCACTCTCACCTTTCCACCTTTGCTAGCCTCTCTAAGACCGCGCACTTTTCGCCGGTATCATACACCCACCATATACCTTCCTCAAAACAGCCACCATACCTACCTATCATGGCATTTCCATAGCCATTCTGAGATATATTGCCATGCAACTTTCCACCATTCCATTTATTATGACACGCTCCATCATTGTCATATTGCTTTTCGCATGAACATGTAGCTGACATTGTATTTGTGGCAAGGCCACCTTCATAAATTTCATACATGTCACTCTTGATTCATTGCATATCCCGGTACACCGCCGGAGGCATTCATATAGAGTCATATTTTGTTCTAAGTATCGAGTTGTAATTGTTGAGTTGTAAGAAAAATAAAAGTGTGATGATCATCATTATTAGAGCATTGTCCCAAGTGAGGAAAGGATGATGGAGACCATGATTCCCCCACAAGTCGGGATGAGACTCCGGATGAAATAAAATAAAAGAGGCCAAAGAAGCCCAAATAAAAAAAAGGCCATAAAAAAGAGAGAAAAAGGCCCAAATAAAAAATAAAAAAATGAGAGAAAAAGAGAGAAGGGACAATGCTACTATCCTTTTACCACACTTGTGCTTCAAAGTAGCACCATGATCTTCATGATAGAGAGTCTCCTATGTTGTCACTTTCATATACTAGTGGGAATTTTTCATTATAGAACTTGACTTGTATATTCCAATGATGGGCTTCCTCAAAAGTGCCCTAGGTCTTCGTGAGCAAGCAAGTTGGATGCACACCCACTTAGTTTCTTTCGTTGAGCTTTCATATACTTATAGCTCTAGTGCATCCATTGCATGGCAATCCCTACTCACTCACATTGATATCTATTGATGGGCATCTCCATAGCCCATTGATACGCCTAGTTGATGTGAGACTATCTTCTCCTTTTTTGTCTTCTCCACAACCACCATTCTATTCCACCTATAGTGCTATGTCCATGGCTCACGCTCATGTATTGCGTGAAAGTTGAAAGAGTTTGAGATTATTAAAGTATGAAACAATTGCTTGGCTTGTCATCGTGGTTGTGCATGATTAAATACTTTGTGTGATGAAGATAGAGCAACAGCCAGACTATATGATTTTGTAGGGATGAACTTTCTTTTGCCATGTTATTTTGAGAAGGCATAATTGCTTTGTTAGTATGCTTGAAGTATTATTATTTTTATGTCAATATGAACTTTTGTCTTGAATCTTATGGATCTGAATATTCATACCACAATTAAGAAGATTTACATTGAGATTATGCCAAGTAGCACTCCGCATCAAAAATTCTTTTTTATCATTTACCTACTCGAGAACGAGCAGGAATTAAGCTTGGGGATGCTTGATACGTCTCCAACGTATCTATAATTTTGATTGCTCCATGCTATATTATCTACTGTTTTGGGCAATATTGGGCTTTATTATCCACTTTTATCTTATTTTTGGGACTAACGTATTAACCGGAGGCCCAGCCCAGATTTGTTATTTTATGCCTATTTCAGTGTTTTGAGGAAAAGGAATATCAGACGGTGTCAAAACAGAACGAAATCAACTGGAGAAGTTATTTTTTGGAAGGAAAGCAACCTGATAGACTTGGAGTGCACGTCAGGGGAGTCCCGGGCTGCCCACGAGGGTGGGAGGCGCGCCCACCCCCCTAGGCGCGCCCCCTACCTCGTGAGCACCCCGGAGGTCCACCGACGTACCCCCTGCACCCATATATACCTACGTACCCTAAAACTTCGAGAACGGAAAATAGATCGGGAGTTCCGCCGCTGCAAGCCTCTGTAGCCACCAAAAACCCCTCGTGAGCCTGTTCCGGCACCCTGCCAGAGGGGGGTCATCTTCATCATCCCGGCGCTATCCATGACGAGGAGGGAGTAGTTCACCCTCGGGGCTGAGGGTATGTACCAGTAGCTATGTGTTTGATCTCTCTCTCTCTCTCTCTCTCTCTCGTGTTCTCTCTCGTGTTCCTCTATGGCACGATCTTGATGTATCCCGAGCTTTGCTATTGTAGTTGGATCTTATGATGTTTCTCCCCCTCTACTCTCTTGTGATGAATTGAGTTTCCCCTTTGAAGTTATCTTATCGGATTGAGTCTTTTATGAGAACACTTGATGTATGTCTTGCCGTGATTATCTGTGGTGACAATGGGATATCATGTGCCACTTGATGTATGTTTTGGTGATCAACTTGCGGGCTTCGTGACGTTGGGAACCTATGCATAGGGGTTGGCACACGTTCTTGACTCTCCGGTAGAAACTTTGGGGCACTCTTTGAAGTACTTTTATGTTGGTTGGATGAATCTAAGATTGTGTGATGCATATCGTATAATCATGCCCATGGATACTTGAGGTGATAATGGAGTATCTAGGTGACATGAGGGTTTTGGTTGATTTGTGTCTTAAGGTGTTATTCTAGTACAAACTCTTTTATAGATTGATCCGAAAGAATAACTTGGAGGTGGTTTCGTACCCTACCATAATCTCTACGTTTGTTCTCCGCTATTAGTGGCTTCGGAGTGACTCTTTATTGCATGTTGAGGGCTTTTTATATGATCTATCTATGTTATTATTGTTGAGAGAACTTGCACTAGTGAAAGTATGAACCCTAGGCCCTTGTTTCCTATCATTGCAATACCGTTTACGCTCACTTTTATCATTAGTTACCTTGCTGTTTTTATTATTTCAGATTACAAAAACCTATATCTACTATCTATTTTGCACTTGTATCTCCATCTCTTCGCCGAACTAGTGCACCTATACAATTTGCCATTGTATTGGGTGTGTTGGGGACACAAGAGACTCTTTGTTATTTGGTTGCAGGGTTGTTTGAGAGAGACCATCTTCATCCTACGCCTGCAACGGATTGATAAACCTTGGGTCATCCACTTGAGGGAAATTTGCTACTGTCCTACAAACCTGTGCACTTGCAGGCCCAACAACGTCTACAAGGAGAAGGTTGTGTAGTAGACATCAACATCCAAGGCCTGGATGGCACCCAGGAGGGCCTTCTTGCGCTCGCGCAGATCACGTCCAAGGTTCGCGCCCCAACCCTTCATAAATTGGCGGGCAAGCTTGGCGCAAAACTGCCAAGAGTCCACGGCGGACATGGCACGGTGCGGAGCGTCACGCGCGGCGATCCACTTGGCTGCAACGGCCTCGCAGAACCCGGCCTGGTTGAGCCAGAAGAGCTCAAACCGGAACCGGGAGGGGCGTTCATCCGCGGTGGAGAGGAGGAGGGGGACTTGGTCAGACCCGATACGGGTGATGGCCTGCAGAGAGGCCAGGGGGCATCTAACCTCCAAATCCAGAGAAACTAGGACGCGGTCCAGAACATACTGTGTCGGGTTCGCCTGGCTATTGGTCCAGGTGAACCGGGCCCCCATTCGCTCAAGCTCATAGAGGCCAAGCTCCGCGATGTAGTCGTTAAACATCTGCATCCGGGGACGGTTAACCCTGTCATTATTCTTCTCATCCGGCGAGCGGATGAGATTAAAGTAACCTCCGATGACCACAGGAAGGGGGGAGCTGGAGATCTTCTGTTGCAGCTCAGCGAAGAAGGTCGGGGAGCGGCGGTGATCCGCCGGTCCATAGACTATGATGACCTCCCACTTAAAATTGAGAGCCCGCTCGAAGATCTCCATACTAACGAAGAACTCGCCCCGGTCCATACCACCCACCTCAAAGGTGGCATCCTTTACGCCTAACATGGTGCCACCCGAATGGCCATTGTTCCCACTAGAAGGGAGCCAATGCCAGGCAAACAGGTGGGAGCTAAGGCCGTCAAGCTCGGGAAGGCCGAACTCCATGCGCATGGTTTCTTGGATGGCGATGATGTCAATGTGCTCGTCGCTTATGTACTCAACTAGCTGGCGGCGGTGGCCGTCATGGCCAAAGCCACGGATGTTCCAGAAGAGGGCGCGCATCTAAACAGCCATAGATGGGCCGCTTGACCCCAGGACGATCAATGCGCTGTGAGCTCTAAGAGCGGCCGTACGAGAACGAGTGCGGCCACGAACTTCCTCGACAGGCAGCCCAGAAGGGGGCTGGGGTGTCGGAGTGCGGAGGAGGCGGGCCTGGGTTTCGGCGGGTTTCCCGTCAAGGATCTCGCGAGCCTAGATAGCCGCAATCTGCTCTAAGGGGGGACCCACTTCCCCATTGAAAACTATAGCCGAGTCTAGGGCCACCTTGGCGAGGCGGCCGAGCGGGATCCTTCGAGCGCAGAGAACAAACAGCTGGAAGAATTGGAGGGGATGTCGGATGCACCTGTCTCGAGGTTTCGGGCCGCAGCCCGGATCTCAGCCCGCTCGGAGATGGACGGAACTGGGAGGCCGGTCGGGTGGTCCACGTCGAGTCGGGCACTGCGGCGGGAGGCAGTCGACGAGGCCTGAGCCCGACGGACATACGAAACCGACCGAGGCGGGTGGGAGGCGACAGGGGTGGCCACATCAGCGGAGGCCACCAGGAGCAGGCGCGGCAGGGACACCGGAGCCGGAGGAGCCAGTAGGGCACCGACCCTGCCAAGTTGAGGGAGGGCGGGTCCGGGGCCAGCAAGTCGGCCACCGGGGCGGGAGCGGACGCCGGGGGAGAGGTGGGGGGAGACGGAGCATCCTTCCCGGGGGGCCAGCCGGGGGAGACCCAATGGGGAGGGGATCCGACGCCGACGAGTCCGACAGCAGCGGAGAAGCCACCGTCGGGGGCGGACGAGGCGGGGCAGCCTCGGGGGAGAGGCACGGCGAGCGCAGTGAAGTTGCCGGGAGGACGAGGAGACAGACGCTGGAGATGTCACTAAGCTCGGCCGAAGAGGAGGGGGAAGGGACGGGCAGCGCAGCGGGGGCAGCCTCGACGGAGGCCACCCCCCGCGACCGGCCCGCTCCCGAATGCCCACGCCCCGGAGGAGGGTCCGAAGGGTCGCGCAAGGGGGAGCGGATGCGGCCAGAGTGCTCATCGTCGTCCTCTGGTTCCTCGTGGCGAGAGGGGCGCGGACGGCGGTAGTGGGAGTCGTCGCGGTGGTCCGCACTTCCCCCGCCAAAGTGGCCCTTAGTGAAGTGTCGGGGTCGGCCGATGTGGTTGGGAGGCTCAGGGTAGATCTTGAGGTCGAACCCCTGGTCGTTGAAGAAAACCCGGACAGTGGCACGGAGGGTGGAGGAGTCAAGGCACTTGACCTTGACACGGACCTCCTCCTCCTTGCGGAGAGAGAGATCATCCACCACCACCACCTTGCCCAGGAGCTTGGACATACTGCGGATCACCTTCTCAGAACGAGCGATATCGGGGAGGCCAGCGATGAGGATCCAAGCAGTATCCAACATGGCCACAACCTTGGGGTCCATCAGGGGCTCAGAGATGTTGACGACAAGCTTGTTGAGGGCGAGGGTGATGTCGTCGCTACGGGTGCAGAGGCCCAGGCTAAGGGCGTCGGGGAAGACCACGGTGAAGGAGCTGTCCGAGGTCGGAGTCACCTGCCAGTCCCAGACACGGCGGCAGAGGTGGTTGAGCTCGGCCTCGATCATCTTCGATGAGGCGACCCCCGCCCCAACAATGGTCACGACCGCAAGGAGTGACGGAGATGGGTGAGGGACATCCTCGACCTCGATTTGGAAGAAACCGAGACCCTCAATGCCGTGGCCGTACATCATGAGCTCCTCCGGCACCGGGAGGTCCGGGCAGAGGGATGCAGGGTGGCCCGAGTCCTTGCAGAGGTAGCTCATCGACGGGTTGGGGCACTCAACCTGGTAGTGACCGGCAATGCCACAGTTGAAGCACGGCAGGGGCTCGCAGGGGGCCCCGGAAACAGCCGAGGAGGCGGGAGTCGAGGCCGCGGGGTTGAGCGGGCGACCGGGGCCCTTCCGCTTCTTCTTCTTGGCACCTTGGCGACCCCGAGCCCCGGCGCCCCTGTTGCTGGGAGGCAAGGTTGGTTGCGGGGGGAAGGGAGGGGGGCTGGTAGGGGCGAGGAGGAGCCGCCTCAGCACCAACGGGGAGAGGCCGGGAGGGTGACGGCGAGAGGCCGCTGCGGCGCACGGGCGAAGGGGAACGGGGGCGGTCGCGGCGACCCTCCCGCGCGGGAGAGCACCGGTCCACATCCCGCGCCGGGGAGCGCCGGCCATCCCCTCGTGCCGGGGATATTCGGTCGGAGCGGGGTGGAGAGCGGCGCGAATCGCGTGGAGTAGAACGCCGGGAGTCGCGGGTGGGGGAGCGCCGGGCGTCGCGCGCCAGGGAGCGCTGGGGCTCCCGGGTTTAGCTGGCGGCGGAGGTCAGCCTCCCGGCGGTGACCGTCCGGCGAGGCGCAAGAGGCCGCGCGGGGCTCCTCGAGGGGGCGCTTGGGGCGCCCGGTGCCATCTCCCTAGTCCCGAGTCATGGGGAGGGGCGGAGGGGCCACGGCGGGAGGCGGGGACGTGGGGGGCGACGGGGGCGGGAGGAGGGAGCAGGAGGAGGCGGTCGACGGGCGGGGGGGGGGGGGGGAGGCGGCTGGAGGGGAAACCCTCTCGGGAGCCAAATCCTCCCCCAGGCGGGGCTGGGGTGGGCCGAGTCCAGCGCTCGGCCCCTAGTGGGCTGGGGCAGCCCAAACAGCCCAGGTGGGCCAGACAGCCGGGGCGGGGTGGGGAATGATACGTCTCCAACATATCTATAATTTATGAAGCATTCATGCTATTTTATTATCTATTTTGAATGATTACGGGCTTTATTATACACTTTTATATTACTTTTGGGACTAACCTATTAACCGGAGGCCCATCCCATATTGCTGTTTTATTGCCTGTTTCAGTTTTTCGAAGAAAAGGAATATCAAATGGAGTCCAAACGAAATGAAACCTTCGGAAGCGTGATTTTTGGAACGAACATGATCCGGGAGACTTGGAGTACAAGCCAGGGAAGCTTCGAGGAGGCCAGGAGATAGGAGGGCGCCCCCCCGAGAGCGCCCCCCTGTCTCGTGGGCCCCTCGAGCCTCCCCCGACCGACTTCTTTCTCCTATATATTCCCTTATACCCTAAAACCATCGAATACGAAGTTAGATCGGGAGTTCCGCCGTCGCAAGCCTCTGTAGCCACCAAAAACATCTCGGGAGCCCGTTCCGGCACCCTGCTGGAGGGGGAATCCCTCACCGGTGGCCATCTTCATCATCTCGGCGCTCTCCATGATGAGGAGGGAGTAGGTCACCCTCGGGGCTGAGGGTATGTACCACTAGCTATGTGTTTGATCTCTCTCTCTCTCTCTCTCTCTCTCTCTCTCTCTCTCTCTCTCTCTCTCGTGTTCTCTCTATGGCACGATCTTGATGTACCGCGAGCTTTGCTATTATAGTTGGATCTTATGATGTTTCTCCCCCTCTACTCTCTTGTGATGAATTGAGTTTTCCCTTTGAAGTTATCTTGTCGGGTTGAGTCTTTAAGGATTTGAGAACACTTGATGTATCTCTTGCCGTGCTTATCTGTGGTGACAATGGAATATCACGTGATCCTTTTGATGTATGTTCTGGTGATCAACTTGCGGGTTCCGCCCATGAACCTATGCATAGGGGTTGGCACACGTTTTCGTCTTGACTCTCCGGTAGAAACTTTGGGGCACTCTTTGAAGTACTTTGTGTTGGTTGAATAGATGAATCTGAGATTGTGTGATGCATATTGTATAATCATGCCCACGGATACTTGAGGTGACAATAAAGTATCTAGGTGACATTATGGTTTTGGTTGATTTGTGTCTTAAGGTGTTATTCTAGTATGAACTCTATGATAGATTGAACGGAAAGAATAACTTCATGTTATTTTACTACGGACTCTTGAATAGATAGAACAGAAAGGATAACTTTGAGGTGGTTTCGTACCCTATCATAATCTCTTCGTTTGTTCTCCGCTATTAGTGGCTTTGGAGTGACTCTTTGTTGCATGTTGAGGGATAGTTATATGATCCAAGTATGTTATTATTGTTGAGAAAACTTGCACTAGTGAAAGTATGAACCCTATGCCTTGTTTCCTACCATTGCAATACCGTTTACGCTCACTTTTATTATTAGTTACCTTACTGTTTTTATATTTTCATATTACAAAAACCTATATCTACCATCCATATTGCACTTGTATCACCATCTCTTCGCTGAACTAGTGCACCTATATAATTTATCATTGTATTGGGTGTGTTGGGGACACAAGAGACTCTTTGTTATTTGGTTGCAGGGTTGTTTGAGAGAGACCATCTTCATCCTATGCCTCCCACGGATTGATAAACCTTAGGTCATCCAATTGAGGGAAATTTGCTACTGTCCTACAAACCTCTACACTTGGAGGCCCAACAACGCCTACAAGAAAAAGGTTGTGTAGTAGACATTAGGGAGCAGACCCACACCAGGCCTCAGGACCAGTATCGGGTGGCCCAGACCAGGAACGGGCACCACGCACCTGGCTAGGGCATCCACAGCCGCCGCCGGCGCGGGCAAGGAGGCCGACGGACGGAGTGGGGAGCGAGGCGAGGCAGAGCGCCGGGGAGACGACGAGCAGCACAGCCTGGAGGAGCCGAAGAAAGCGATGAAGGGGCGGAAGGGGGATCACCTGGAGATCACGAGGGAGCCGACGCTCCCTGGCGGCGGTGGCGGCGGCGCGGCCGGCCGGGCCGAGGCGAGCCGGCCGGAGGGGCACCACGACGAGCGTGCGTGGCCAAAGTCGGCCCGGCCGGCGACACCCCAGCCGGCGGACCGGCGGCGACGGCGGCCAACCCCGGGACCCAAGGCCGGGCCTTTCCCACCAACGCCCCGCGGAGCACGCGGCAGCCGACGGAGAGGCCTCGTCCGCGCCCGGGCAGCCGAACTCCCACCCCCGCGAGTAAGGCCGCCGACAGAGCGGGACGGCGGCGGGCGCGCCGGGGCGGGCGAAAGCACCCGGTCGCGGCTCTCCACCGGCCGGCCAGCGGCGCGTCCTCAGCCAAATCCGCCCAGACCACCCTACCCGGGGGTTCAGGGGACGGCGAGGAGGGGGGAGGCGGGGAGAGGGGGCGGCGGGGCCATCAGCAGCCGGGGCCAGGTGGGTGGGCGGCGCCGGCGGGAGCAGGGCGGGCGCGTCACCCCGCGGGGCAGAGCCGGAGTCGCCAGAGCCCGTGCCTTCCATCCCAACGAACCGACCAGCCTCTCCGACATCATCTTTTACCTGTAGGAAATCAAATCAAAACTATGTGCACTCCAATCTAGTTTTAACTCAACGTGTTTCTTTATTCATCTAGCAAAAACAAAAGATGCCTGTTTTGTTATCACCACATTATCCATAACATAGACATCAAGAACAACCCCAAAGGCAAGAGACTTTTAAGATACAGGGGATGGTCTAAGAATTTTCCAGGGACCACCTTGCCGATTGAGTGGCTTCAGGGAAACTAATTTAACCTCCACTCACCAGATATCTACAATACGGTACGGTGCTTTTTCTTCCCCGGAGAAGTTTAACTTATCTGAACACAAGTGGAAGCACAAAAGGATCATCCTATCCATCATTTAAACTAATTGCGACAGCTCGGACAACGGCGCGGCGAGGGATGCAGTCATCATAGGTACCGGAGTGCTCGAACTCGATGTTGGAGGCGGCTTCACACGTGGCTGAATCCATAAATAATACTCCCTCCGTCCCATAATGTAAGATGTTTTTTCACACTACACTAGTGTCAAAAAGCGTCTTACATTATGAGACGAAGGGAGTACAAAGCATAAAACTATTAGGCTTCAAACACACAGTTCAGTATCCAAACAGCATCGTGTTGCATGTTTCCATACAGATGTAAGTAAACCTTATGAACCAAATGACCTGATACCAAAACATATATATTTTCTAAGTAACAGAGTTATTGAGGAATGGATGCTACATGTCCAAACTTGAAATTTTTTTACAGACATGGAAACCCAACTAGCTTAAGGCGGCGACTTGCAGTGTTTGTCCACAATCCACATACAGAGGAAATGACTTGGGCTTAGAGCTTGAGTTTAAATTCTGGTTAAAAGCCTCCCCATTGATGTGATTGCCGTTCCCAAGTTGCACAACAATCTCGAAGCTTAATCATCTTGTTGCAATGGGCAGCAGCAGTGCCATGGCATGAACCCTTCCACTTTGATGGGGGTGGCGGGATACCACTATCACCAAAGGAAGGATCCGCCGCATAGATGCCGGTGTCAACTACACCAATGATAACTCCCTCGCCGTAGTTGGTGTCTCTCCACAACCCGGCATCCCTCTTGAGCCCAAGAAATTCTTGAGTGTGGGTGGTGGGGCGCCAAAGCTGGTTTGGAAACACCCGCACAAACTCTGCCCTCTTGGACACGAGGGCGGGCAGTCCCAACTGCTCTGCCCCTGTTGAGGCAGTACAGGCCTTAAAAGGAGAATGTATTTTTCATGGCTAGGAGAAGCTTGTGTGGCATGTTGGAACAGGATGAGTGAGAGTAGAGGTGGGCGAAGGATGACATGTTTGGGTTCAGCTGGAAGAAGACTAGGTTAGGTGCAAGAGAGAGATGGAGAGAGGCTTGAGAGCTTGGACATGAGTTCAGAGCTGTGATTTCCATAGGTAGAAGAAGCTGAGAAGGGGGTGGTGGCTGCAGCGATGTTACTACGTTGACAGGAAAATGTTCATGGAGGAGGAAGTTGGAGCTGCGATTTCCAATGGGTAGAAGAGGGTGAGGGTGGAACTGGTGGCTGCTGTGTGAGGAGGGGTGGTGGTGGTCTTAATAGGCAACGGAGAGGAAGGGAGAGAGGACCACGGGGCATGACAGATTTCTCTTTTTTGTTTTTTGATGTATGTTTCGAATTTTGATCTGAATTTTTTAGGGGTTATCTTAATATCTGCTGTGAGCATGCATGATTTTTTTCAGAATTTTTCGTAATGTTTAAATTTAAATTTCGGCCGCAAGGCACACGGTGACATGGAATCTCTGTCCGCTGATATGTTTGTGCACTGAGTGTGGAGAGCAGTGGGAGACACCGACGTGATGCCTACATGGCCTAGGGAGAGGGCGTGTCGTCCCTGGGCTGGCTGGTGGAGAAAGAGATACCCACCCAATAAAAAAGCTACAGTGCAATGGATGCTCCACATCCAAACTTCAATATGCTAAGATTCCAGACAACAGCAGTGCGGTTCGTCCTTGACCTAAAAGTTAAGATAAAAGTTTCGATCATCATTTCTGCTAGTCTTAGCCTCTTAGGGATGCTCTGCTTCAAGCCTCCTCCTAGCAACACATCCAACCCAAAGAACAGAACACCAACACACAGCAGTGTGCTACAGCATCCAACATCCCCAGCAGGAGTTGGTGAAAATAGTTGGAGTAAATCAGAGGACAATTATTTTTCGAAACGGAGGAAATTTTTTTGCCTCATCGATTAATTAAGAAGAAAAGAATTGCCCAATTAATTATGAAAAATCGGGCGAAAACCATTACAAACGTACCACAGACGAACTACTCACATGACATGAAACCCCACAACGACACATACGCCCCTCCAAACTAACAACAACCAACCTCGACATTGTTACCACACCAAGTGACCCAAGAAGAACAGCTCGAAACAAGACATCATGCTCCTCCCAAGCAACAAAGGCAACCCAGTCTAAGAGGACGAGCCGAGAGATCGGAGATCATCCATCAAGCAAGCACATTCGTCTTGCCTATGGCACCACTCTTGCCTTTACCGACCTTCTTTGATTTGCCCCTTATTGGCGTCCCAGTTAGGAGGCAAGCAATTGACCTACCCAAACCAGGTCTAGCAACCTCCACACTGGCAAGCAAGTCACAAAGCTCCTTTGCGAAGAGAGCATTAGAATTTGGAGCAGGTGCCGACACACTTGACTCGATGGTCATGCCACTCATAGGCACCACTTGCTCGATGGTCATAGGCGAGGGAAGGGTAGCAATATCTGAAACTCCATGCTCCACGACGCTGAGTGCTAGGCCGCCTGACACTTGACAAGGCTCCACGGGGGGTGGTGAGGGCACCAAGGCCACCTCTGAAGCCTCGAGAGATCCCAACTTGAGCTGCTCCGTCGGCAGAGGCGAAGCAGGTTTCCCACACAATATTTGTAGCTCGGGCATGATCTGCAGCATCGGAGACACAACCTCGGCACAGGCCTCACCCTCAAAGCCCGTCAACACAGAGGGCGTCGAACTGGACCCAGCACGAGGCGAGAAGCTGCCGAAGAGCTCTGCATCTGCCTCATCCACGAAGCCAACAACAGACTCAACCATGGGAGCCGGTGCAACAGGGAACCTTTGCAGAGCAGCCTCCGCACGCTCTAAAAAGCTCCCAACACGCACTAACCAGCCCTGCAAAGAGTCAGCGACCTCACGAAGCGGCTTAATTGCCTCCTCCACATCCTTCCGGGTGGAACTCGAAGCAATCAACGAGGAAGGCAATGAATCCTGACAAATAGTCTTCATGTTGCATAGTGCCTCATGGATCCCTGATGTTGGTGGAGACGCAACAACTGAAGCCCAAGAATGGGTCGGCGGCTGAGCAGAACATGAAGCATGCGGCGATGGTGCCGGCTTGCAGCCATCCCGTGCACGGTGTCCCGAGCAGAAGCATTGCTTACACCGGATCGGACTCGTGCATCCGGCTGCCCGATGGCCTTTTGCGAAGCAACAAAAACATCTGTTTCTGAGCCACGCAGGTGGCCGGGGACGTTGCTGAGGCATGAAAGCCAAAGGTGGCGGAGGCTCCAAGCGCACACGGCAGGACTGGACGAGCTTCCAGCCTTGTAAAGAGAAAGAAAAGCAAAGAAACATGTCCTTGGCCAACAATCAGTGATGATTCTAACCTAAGGACTGGGAACAGAGCTTATGCTAAGTTGGAGTACTTAATAAGAGATGGTGCTGTCCCACCTCTAAAGCCCCCGCGTCGCCCTCCGCCTAGGGCGACTCGGGCGGAGCCCAGAATCCTAGCCGCCACCGCCGCGAACTCCCTCCTCTCCCTCCGCCGCTGCCGGAGGACGCCGCTGGGCTAAGCCCGGGGGTCGACGGCGGTGGCGGGGGATCTCCCCCCTCTCACGTCTCCGGGGTGGGGCGGACCCCAAGGCGTGTGGTGGCGCGACCGATCTGGGATCTGCGGCGCGACGGATGGCTGCGGCAGGAGGCTGGCCCGTCCTCGGACGGCGATGGCTTGGCACGGCGGGCTGTGGGCGCAGCGGCTGGCCCTTCAGGCGGCGGCAGCTGCGGCCGGCAGCGGCTGCGGTGGTGTGTATGCTGCCTTCAGATCGGCGACGACGGCGTGGAGGGCCTGGTGGTCTCGTCGGCAGCACCTTTGATCAGATCTGTTCTGACCAATGCAGCCGGCGGTGGATGGTCATCTCTTCCGTCAGAGGTGGTCGGGCTGAGGCTGGGTGTTCGGATCTCTGGATCCGTCATCTAGTACCAGCTGCGAGTCGGGGAGACATGGTTGCCGATGGAAACCGAGCCGACGGCGGGCGATGGCGCCATTCCGCCGTTACCTTGATGAAGTCATGTGACTACTGTCGACCCACTCGTACTGCTCCGGGGAAAACCCTAGGAACTGGTCTGCCAGATCGGACGATGGCTGTATTGCGGTGTCGTTTCTCTCTTGGGAGCATCGTTTGTGGAGCAGCGCTGGAAGATAGAGGCAGGAGGTGGAGCGGCTTCGTCTTGTACGGAGCTTCGGTGTAAATGACAAGTCATGCCTGGCTGACAGGTGCTACGCTTTGTCATGTCTGTTCGGCAGGTGCTACGCACGACAGATCTTCCGAAGATTTCAAACTATGTCCGCTGGTGGTACTTGGCGGCATGGTGTTGAGGTGTACCGGCGGCGACCACGACGTGCTCAGCAGTTCGCGTGCAGGGAGGTGGTGTCATTTGGCGCCGTGGTGGCGTCGACGGTAGCTAGACCGGGCAAGGTGGATGAGTCAGTACAGCTCTGAAGATGAAGCGGTGGCAGTTGGCGGCGGCGGCCTCTGAGAGCGCGCCGGACCAGTGTGTGCCCCAAACCCGGCAAGTGGCTTGGTTGGGGCCTTAGGTCTTAGATGTTAGGTTTGACTGCGAGGTCTATTTCGTATTAGGCCCAGACTATCAGCATCACTGCATCAACTGGATAGGAGTAGCGACAGTTGTTTCACGGTGGCTTCAGACTTACTTTTATATTTCTCTGTAAGGTTTTTGTGAATAATTAATAAAGACTGCATGCATCGCCCAGATGCAGAAGCCGGGGGTCTTCCTCCTTTTCTAAAAAAAAGACCTACAGGCCTACGGTACACTGCTCATGCCCACTTCAAACAGTGCGTACAGCTACTTGGCTTTCCCAACGTGCTTGCAGTGGCTCGAAAAGTCAGTAAAAGTCCTACAACCTACAACTGGATGCCCCGGCAAACCACTCAAGGCTATCATTAGAGCTTGCACACTTTTACTGAATGAGACACCAATCCATCTTTTTATGCAAACCAAAGGAAATAAGATGGAAATGAGAGGAAACAAAATGTAAAACCTGGATGCAATCAAGCTCATCACTCATCAGATCTTGCACACCTTTACTGGCTCCAGATCCATCCTTTTTACGCAAAACTGAGGAAATAAGATGGAAATGAGAAGAATCAGAATGTAAAATTTGGTGCTATTTTAGATTAGTGAAAGGTTGGCTGGGTCACCGAGGATAGCAGGATAGATAGTTAGATGTGCTTTAAGTTTAGCTATACTGTTTGCACACTCTTCAATGTGTTGATCCTAATTCTTATATGGGCTGCCATATTGCATACTGCAAGCAAATAACACCACATGCAAAACCATAAGCCAACTGGCTGTGTAATGCTAATAGAAACAGGGAGACAAATCAAGAAAGGTACCTGGGTGGACACCGGCTCAGGCCCTGTTCGTTTAATCCCCTCGCCACAGGGATTGGAGGGGATTGGAGAGGTTTGACAAGGATTTTGACTTGCAAGGGATTTAATCCCCTCCAATCCCTTTCAAACCACTCCAAACCCTGCCTAGCCGAACAAGGCCTCAGGAATTTTGCTCAGCGTCCGGCGCTGGGCACGCGTGGGGGCATCCTGATTCTTTGGGATGAGACCACTGTTGAGCTGTGCAACATTTCTATCTCAGAATTTTGCCTCTCTGCGGATGTCCATATTCAAGCCTGCGGAACCACCTTCAAGCTCACAACGGTTTACGGCCCTACGACCTCTTCTAGAAAGGATGATTTTTTTGCCGAGCTTCTCACACACAAGCCGGTTGCTGGTGTCAAATGGGTAGTGATGGGTGATTTCAACCAAATTTACAAGGCTAGAGATCAAAACAAGCGTAATGTAAACCTGAGCCGCATAAACCGCTTCCGGACAGCCCTAAATCTCTGCGAGCTTAGGGAGATCCATCTCTAGAACAGGCGCTTCACTTGGAGCAATGAACGACAAAATCCGACCCTCTGCAAGCTTGACTCCATTTTCTGCAATGACGAATGGGACATTCACTTTGGCACTCATATCCTACATGCCTTGTCATCGTCTCTCTCAGACCACTGCCCACTTCTCCTTGCAGAGGACAGTGGGCCTCGGCGGCCGCGCACGTTCAAATTTGAAAATTTCTGGACGTCCATAACAGGTTTCCAAGATGTGGTGAAGGAGGCTTGGCATCATGATTCTGGGCACTTCGAGCCATGCCAGAACCTTTTCCACAAGCTTAAGAGGACTGGGGCTTGCTTGTCCAAATGAAGCAGGACACTTTTCTCCCAAGCCAAGATCCACTTTTGCGCAGCACTCATGGTCATCCTCAGACTAGATGTGGCCCAGGAGACAAGAGAGTTGTCGACCGGAGAGATTGAGCTTCGGGCTAGGCTCAAGAGGAGGGTTATCGGCCTCGCAGTGATCGAGCGCTCAAGGAAAAAACAGTGCTCCAGAATAAGGAATTTAAAAGAAGGGGACGCCAATACAAAGTTTTTCCACCTAAGGGTGAATGCACATAGAAGGAAAAATCACATCCACTGTCTCAAGCACAACAATGGCTGGATCACTGGGCATTCTGAGAAAGAGGAGATCATATTTGAGCACTTCTCTAGTGCTTTGGGCAGGGATGGCAGGCAAGAGAAGGACTTCAACTGGGATAACTTCAACTTTCCCGAAGTGGATTTGCACGAGCTTGGGAACCCTTTCTCGGAGGAGGAGGTGTATGCGGCCATGTGTCAAATGCCCAAAGATAAGGCCCCTGGTCCCGATGGGTTCACCGAGCTGTCCTTCAAGAGCTGTTGGGATATAGTAAAAGACGATATCATGCGGGTTATACACTCTTTTGGGACTCTGCGGACTTCCAACATGCACTGGCTAAACTCAGCAAACATTGTACTTCTGCCGAAGAAGGATAGCGCGGAAGGAGTTGCTATTACAGGCCCATTAGTCTCATCCATGCCATTGCCAAAATTATAGCCAAGATGCTGGCACTTCGACTGGGACCCCACATGGACAACTTGGTCTCCAATGCCCAGAGCGCGTTTATTAAAAAGCGAAGTATACACGACAACTACATGTACGTCCGCAACCTCGCTCGACGTCTGAACAAAAGCAAGACACCCTCCTTACTCTTCAAACTAGATATCTGCAAGGCTTTTGTTTCCATACGATGGGACTACATCTTGCAACTCCTGCAGCGGAGAGGTTTCCCAAGCATCTTCAGGGATTGGATTGCTGCGCTCCTGAGCACGTCCTCCTCTCGTGTCCTTCTGAACGGTGTGGTGGGTCCCCCTTTTTTGCATGGTCAGGGCTTTCGTCAAGGAGACCCGCTCTCACCCCTTTTGTTTGTCATTGCCATCGACCTGCTCCAACAGGTTCTCGACTTGGCCACTAGGCACGGGCTGCTTCACAAGATTAGGGGTCGTGGTTCTACCTTTCGGACCTCGCTCTACGCCGATGATGCAACAGTTATCATCAAGCCTATCAAGAAGGATGTGGACAACCTTGCTTCCATTGTGAAAGGTTTTGGGGAGGTCACGGGCCTCTGTACAAATGTCTCCAAAAGCTCAGTTGTCCCCATTCGTTGTCGAAACCTTAACCTTGACGCCATTCTTCATGGGCTCCCCGCAAAGAGAGCTTCCTTCCCGCTAAAATACTTGGGGCTGCCCTTGTCGGTATGGCAGCTCAAACGTGCTGACTTTCAGTACCTGGAGGATCAGGTCGCTGGAAGGCTTGTACCTTGGGAAGGGAGATACATTGCAACTCCGGGCCGAGTAGTGTTGGTCAAATCGGTCCTGACCTCACAGGTTGTCTTTACTGCTACCGCTCTTCCCATTCCTAAGGGCACCCTGAACAACATCAGCAAGATTGAGCGAGCGTTCCTTTGGTCGGCCTCGCACAAGACAACTGGGGCCAAGTGTAAAGTTAATTGGGAGCGCGTCTGTAGACCCAAGGACCTTGGGGGCCTTGGGGTCCTACACCTGGAGAAGTTCTGTCTAGCGCTTCGTTTACGCTGGCTCTGGCTTGAATGGACCGCGCCAACGAGATTGTGGGTTGGCCTGGGTAGCATATGTGATGAGGAGGATAAGCTCTTTTTCTATGCATGCGTGACCATCACCATCGGCAACGGCGCCCGTGCGCCCTTCTGGGAGTCCCCTTGGCTAAACGGGTGCAAGCCCAAGGACATCGCCCCCAGATCTTTGAGGCATCGTCTCGAAAGCAATGGAAGGTCAGGGAAGCTTTGCACAATGAAGCATGGATTAGCAAAATCAACTCTACGGCTGCGTTCTCTTTTGACCACCTGAGACAATTCCTGGGGTTGTGGACTTCCATCCATGCTATTAGTCTGGATGAGCATGCCGAGGACTCCATCATTTGGAAGCATACGGTCTCAGGAGAATACACTGCTTCCTCTACGTACAATGCGCAATTTCTATCTATCACTCGCACAAACATGTGCAAGGTTGTTTGGAAGACCTGGGCGCCCCCGAACGTCAAATTCCTCGCGTGGCTTGCTCTACAAAACAGGATTTGGACAGCTGACCGGTTGGCCAAGCGGGGGTGGCCAAACTGTGGCCCTTGTCCTCTTTGCCGCAGGGGCCTAGAAACTGTCGAGCACCTCTTCTTTGGCTGCCGCTACACGCTGAGGCTATGGGGCTTGGTGAAGGACTGGCTTCAGCTTGTCAGCTTGGACGTTGCAGTCTGGGCGAACTATAGGAGTATCAAGGACTGGTGGTTCGACATGGTTGCCACCCAAAGGATCCATGGAAGGGCAATGTCTTCCCTCACTATGCTAGTATGCAAGTTGATCTGGGATGAAAGGAACGCAAGGGTTTTTCGATGCAACATTGCTCCTCCAACCATCCTTCTTCGCACCATCCAGAAAGCGTCGATTCTTTGGGCGACCGCCGGGGCGAAACATTTGGGCCACATTCTACCGGGAGAGTAGTGCGGATGGGTTATGCACCCCATGCTTGGGGCTTTTATTTTCTTGTCCTCTGTAACTTTGAAAGACCTTTTCCCTCTCCTAATTAATGAAAAGGGGCAAATCTTTTGCCC
Organism: Triticum aestivum; assembly: GCF_018294505.1. NCBI lineage: Eukaryota > Viridiplantae > Streptophyta > Magnoliopsida > Poales > Poaceae > Triticum > Triticum aestivum. The sequence goes on from NC_057795.1 coordinate 443,693,416, forward strand.
CACGTTTCAAAAAAAAAACTCTCAATACATCGTCAGTTAAACTCCCATCTACTGAGTAGAATGCATGCAGAACACCAACACTTCATCTGCACTGTAAGATTTGTAGGAACCAAGCACTAGAGGCCTAAAGATCAAATTATATCTTACACAAAACTGATTTAAATACAAATTACTGCACTACAACAACAACATCCACGAAGCGGTCCTTTGAAACACTAGCATAGCATTTCCGAGTTTACGAAGAAATTGTAAGCCGCATGTCTCCAAAGTCGGTGTCTCTAATGATCTTTTTATCTAATGACATCAGGAAGTAGTAGACAGAAAGCTAAGATAAAGGTTTTGATCAACATATCTGCTGTTCTTGCAGCTACTCTGCTTCAAGCCTCCTCCTGGCAAGTGGCAGCACATCCAAACCAAAGAACACAACACCAACACGCAGCAGTGTCAGCTACAACAGCCAACATCTCCAGCAGGCCTTGATGAAAGTTGACCGGCTCCAGTTCCCCCCGTGTTGGTGAAAATACTACTACTCCCTGTCAAAGTGACAACGGAAAGGACAATGACGGCTAGTTTAGTGGTATGATTGGTCTCTCGCGACAAGGGCAACCCCCTCCCCCTCCCCCCTTCCTCTCGCGACCGCGCGACCTCCTCCTCCCTCCATCCCTCCTTCCTTCCCGCGGCCGGCTTGGCCCCGGGACTGCTGGTGGCAGCGGCCTCCCTGCCCTTCCCCTCCCGGTCGCTCTTCATCGTGGGCGGATCTGCATCGGGGGGGGGGGGGGGGCTGCACTTAGGCGGCGGTGGTCTGGCGTGGCGGCGGGGTTCCGTGGCGCGACGCAGGCGAGCAGCTGTGCGGCGGCGTGATCTGGCGTCACCCGCTCGGCCAAAATCCGGGCTCTTCGGGCCCCATCTGGGCCTGGGTGGGCCGGCGGCGGGGATGGTCTCCGGTGTGGCTTCCGGGAGGCGAGGGAGACGCGACGAGCGGCTGGGTGCTGGCGGCACCGACGCCGGCCTGCTGCATCATGGCCGACAGGGCTTAATGGGCCCGCTTCGGGCCTGGCTGGGCCAGGGGTGGCCCGGCATGCCCCGCTGCCGCAGCCGAACGGCGACCGTGACGGTGCCGGAGGGACGGGCCTCCCGCATGACGGCGGTGGAGGTGGTTCCCTCCCACTCGGCTTCGGTGTTTCTGCTCCTGTCATGTTGCGCTTCTCTTCGGTCCTCTTGGCCTCGTGGTGGTGTTCGTAGTGAGGCAGCGTGGGTGGTGGCGCAACTGCGTTGGCGCATGATGGTGGGCGACGGTTTGGCGGGTCGACTCCGTCCAGTTGGGCGGTTGGGTATGGAGTGCGGGAGAAATCCCTGCCGGCTTTGGCCCCGATGCGGTGACACCTGCGGGTGCCACCATTCCTTCCTGGAGGGTGTCAGTGGTATCCATCCCCCACCTCCCTCCGCGTGCCGGGGGAAACCCTAGGACTCGTCCGGGCAGCAATGTCGTCGGCGTCGCATCCTTTCTTGGAGGTGCTTCTTGGTACACGGCGGTTCGGAGCCTCGACCTGTGGTGGTTTGTACCCGGTGGGCACCGCGGTGGCGGGTCATACGCGCTTTGCCGAGCTGCCGTGGTTGGCATTTGTCTTTTTTTCTTTTTCTTTTGACTTGTTGTGCTGCTCGCCACATCGATCTTTGTACACGGTGTTGGTTGCTTTGGAATACAAAGCGAGGGGAAACCTTTTTCGGTAAAGAATGATGACAAGTAAATAAGTGGAGAATGACTTGTAAAGAGAAAGAAAAGCAAGGATAGCAAATTAGCAATTGATTGAGGTTCCTTTTTGCAAAGTGCTACAACAAAGGATGAGCTATAGGCCTACAGCACATTGCTCATGTCCTCTACAGACAGTGTGTACACCTACTTAGCTTTTGAACGTGCTTGTGTCCTTGCTGCAAGCCCTGCAAGTGGTACTCCTGCAAGCCCTAGCAAACCACACAAGGCTATGAAGCTGAGTCATGTGCTGATCTCGCGCACTCCAGCCATGGATGCGCTCGAGGTGCGCTACGGCCGCTATGTGCTTTTGGCGACAGCGGACAGAGATGGCGAGGAGAAAGTGACGCCGGCAGCTCTGCTGGCGACCTTGGAGCAGCGTTACGGCATGCTGCTGTCGGAGGTGGTCATTGAGGTCGCGTGCCCACCACACGTGTGGCTGACCTTCTCGACGGAGGAGAAGTGCATTGATGTGCTCTTCTCGTGAAGATCAAGTGTTGCCGACGCTGGATGCAGTTTTCACGCTAGAGCAGAATGATTCCTGCTCAGCCGGGGGCTCCGGAGTACAAGAGCAAGTCAGCTTCGAAGGCCTCCCGAACCAGGCCTGGACGACGACTTCAGTGCAAGAAGTTCTGAAGGAACTTGGTGGCGAGCTGATTGAGATCCTGCCGCCGGCAAGCCGCCGCGAGCTCGAGGTAATGGCTTGGCTTTGTGACTGATTCCTTGTTGGCAAGGTGGTGACAGTTGAGATACATGAGCCGAAGTTGATAAACAAGCCACCCGAGTCCATGGATGAGTATGAAGCAATGCAATTTGAATTGGGTGACTACGGACCATCATCACCGGGGAAGAAGAAAACGCTATTGTATCCAGTTTTGTGTCATATGAAGGCGATTGTCGATCGTGGTTCTCTGCTCGCTGAAGACTTGCCGGCTAAGTGGCTACCAGCTGAAGGCGAGGACCTGACTCGCAAGCACATCTTCAAGACTATGCTGGGAAAGATTGATGGCAGTGACGGCACTGGAGCAGATTGAGTTAGTTTCTGTTAGCTATTTGGCACTTTGTCAGTTGTTTAGTGTGTGAAACAGTGATCTACCTTATGTTAAGAAACTTAGAGCTAGTTTGTGTTGTACTTTAAGCTGATGTGTACTGCTTGTTGTGTGCCAAATTTGTGCCAAATAGTTGTGTAATGAGTGTTGGGGAACATAGCACGCAATTTCAAAAAATTTCCTACGATCACGCAAGATCTATCTAGGAGATGCATAGCAACGAGAAGGGGAGAGTGTGTCCACGTACCCTCATAGACCGTAAGCAGAAGCGTTAACTTAACGCGGTTGATGTAGTCGAACGTCTTCGCGATCCAACCGATCAAGCACCGAAAGTACGACACCTCCGAGTTCTGCACACGTTCAACTCGATGATGTCCCTCGAACTCTTGATCCAGCAAAGTGTCGAGGGAGAGTTTCGTCAACACGATGGCGTGGTGACGGTGATGGTGATGTGATCTGCGCAGGGCTTCGCCTAAGCACTACGTGAATATGACCCGAGGAGTAAACCATGGAGGGAGACACCGCACACAGCTTGGAACAATTGGTGTGTCTCCAAGGGGTGCCCTTCCCATGTATATAAAGGAGGGAGAGGAGGAGGCCGTCCACTAGGGCTACGCAAAGAGAGGGGAGTCCTACTAGGACTCCATTCCTAGTAGGATTCGGCTGATACGTCTCCAACGTATCTATAATTTTTGATTGTTCCATGCTGTTTTATTATCAACCTTGGATGTTTTATAATCATTTTATATCATTTTTTGGTACTCACCTATTGACATAGTGCCAAGTGCCAGTTGTTGTTTTTTCTATGTGTTTCACATTGCAGGAAATCAATATCAAACGGAGTCCAAATGCCCCGAAACTTTACTGAGATTTTTATGGGCCAGAAGGAAGAAGATGGGCCCTGGTTGCACCTGGGGGGAGTCCCGAGGAGGGGACAACCCACCATGATGCGCTAGGAGGCCCAGGCATGCTCTGGTGGGTTGTGCCCACCTCGGGTGCCCCCGGACCGCCTCTTTGCTCTATAAATACCCCAAAAATACCAGAACCCTAGAAGCGTCGACAAAATATTCATCCAGCCGCCGCAGAGTCCAGAACCACCAGATCCAATCTATACACCATCATAGAGGGGTTCACCACTTCCATTGGTGCCTCTCCGATGATGCGTGAGTAGTTCTTTGTAGACATTCGGGTCCGTAGTTAGTAGCTAGATAGCTTTCTCTCTCTCGCTAAATTCTCAATACAATGAGCAACCAACTAAGCTTGGGGATGCCCCCGAGTGGCATCCCCTATTTCTTCTAACGACCATTGGTATTTTACTCAAGACTATATTTTTATTCGTCACATGATATGTGTTTTGCTTGGAGCGTCTTGTATGATATGTGTCTTTGCTTGTTTTATTTTGTGTTTTAAGTCATCAATCCTTGCTGGACACACCTATTTGAGAGAGCCAAAATTATATCATGACTTGTTAGAATTGCTCTTTGTGCTTCACTTAAATCTTTTATGTGCAAGGACTTGCTCTAGTGCTTCACTTATATCTTTTTGAGCACGGTGTGCTTTGTTATTTTTGAAGAAATGCTCTCTTGCTTCACTTAGATTTATTTGAGAGTTAGTAAATTTTTTAAGAAATTCTCTCTTGCTTCACTTAAATTATTTTGAGAGAAAGAAAATTTGTTATGCTCATGATCTTCACTTATACTTGTTTGAGCTTATGAAAAGCAACACATAAAAGTTAGTCCCAAAGTGATAGATATCCAAGAAGGATAAAGAAAAGAAAATGTCATGAAGATCATTGGACAAAATAAACTTGATTCCTTGTAATAGTTTTGAGATATGATGATGTGATATGTGAGTCATGTTGATGAGTAATTGTGCTCTAGTAAGAATATTGGTGTTAAGGTTTGTGATTCCCTATGCATGCACGAAAGTCAATAATCATGCAATAAAAATTATATCCTACTTCTGGTGCATTATTCGGTGTTACTTGTGCTTAATGCTTGCTTATGAGATTATTCGTTCCTTGGTTGGTCGCTTCTCAATCTTTTAGCTAGCCTTCATTTTGCACCAAGTATGACCTCTACTTGTGCACCCAAAATCCTTTAAACCAGTTTTGCCACATGAGTCCACTGTATCTACCTATATGCGGTATTCTTTTGCCGTTCTAAGCAAATTTGCATGTGCCATCTCTAATTTTGAAAATAAACTTCCCTTTTGTGTGTTTGTTTTGCTCGCGGAACGGTAACGGATGGCTAATATTTTCCATGCTGGATGTGTTATTCTCACGAAGAGTGTTTATTTACTTGTCATTGCACGAGAGTAAGGCAAAGGTTTTAGGGATGTCGAGTACTGAAATGCAAAAATGAATTTACTTTATGTTGTCAAATAATAAATTCCTTGGAAAGTGTTGTTATGGAAGGCAACCGTGGATTCGGCTAGCCATGGAATGTGAAAGTATGGTGAAAAAGGAATAAACTTTATCTTCCGTTTGGGAACCGCCTATGGCATATCTAGCATGGAAAGTGTTCGGAACTCTGCGTCATTTTTGTTGGTGGGATGGATACACCTCCCAAAATGTTTTTTATCTGTATTTTTCTCTTTGAGCTCTGGCACCTCTACAAATCCCTATTTCCCTCTGTGAAGGGCCTTTCTTTTACTTTATGCAATTTTTATTTTTGAATTTGAGTCTCCATCTTCGCTTATAAAAGCACCAACTAAGAGGCAATATGATCATACACAAGTATTGGGTGTAGCTAATATTCGAGTGTGTTTCATGACTGGATTAATGTTTGAGCATGATGGGCTAGGGATAACTTGTTTTAGCATTAATATTTTGAAAGGCATGGTTGCTTGTTGATATGCTTGAGTATCTAAATTATTATGTCAAAACTAGACTATTGCTTTGAATCACATAAAAGTCCAAATTTCCATGCTATAAAGAAAAGAATATGATATGACTTGTGAAGGAAATATGCCCTAGAGGCAATAATAAAGTTATTATTTATTTCCTTATTCCATGATAAAAGTTTATTATTCATGCTAGAATTGTATTAACCGAAAACATAATACATGTGTGAATATATAGACAAACAGAGTGTCACTAGTATGCCTCTACTTGACTAGCTCATTAATCAAAGATGGTTATGTTTCCTAACCATGAACAAGGAGTTGTTATTTGATTAACGAGGTCACATCATTAGTTGAATGATCTGATTGACATGACCCATTCCGTTAGCTTAGCACCCGATCGTTTAGTATGTTGCTATTGCTTTCTTCATGACTTATACATGTTCCTATGACTATGAGATTATGCAACTCCCCGTTTACCAGAGGAACACTTTGTGTGCTACCAAACGTCACAACGTAACTGGGTGATTATAAAGGTGCTCTACAGGTGTCACCGAAGGTACTTGTTGGGTTGGCGTATTTCGAGATTAGGATTTGTCACACCGAATGTCGGAGAGGTATCTCTGGGCCCTCTCGGTAATGCACATCACTTAAGCCTTGCAAGCATTGCAATTAATGAGTTAGTTGCGAGATGATGAATTACGGAACGAGTAAAGAGACTTGCCGGTAACGAGATTGAACTAGGTATTGGATACCGATGATCGAATCTCGGGCAAGTAACATACCGATGACAAAGGGAACAACGTATGTTGTTATGCGGTTTGACCGATAAAGATCTTCGTAGAATATGTAGGAACACATATGGGCATCCAGGTCCCGCTATTTGTTATTGACCGGAGACGTGTCTCGGTCATGTCTACATTGTTCTCGAACTATAGGGTCCGCACGCTTAAGGTTTCGATGACAGTTATATTATGAGTTTATGTATTTTGATGTACCGAAGGTTGTTCGGAGTCCCGGATGTGATCACGGACATGATGAGAAGTCTCGAAATGGCCGAGACATAAAGATTGATATATTGGACGGATATATTTGGACACCGGAAATGTTCCGAATGAGATTGGGACTATACTGGAGTTCCGGGAGGTTACCGGAACCCCCCGGTAGGTATATGGGCCTTATTGGGCCTTAGTGGAAAGGAGGGAGAAGGAGCAAAGGAGGGGGCGCGCCCCCCCAAGCCCAATCCGAATTGGGAGGGGGGCCGGCCCCCCTTGTCGTGGATCTAAGTCTGACAGTAGAGTGGGGGGTAGGTATGGAGAGGCAAGGTCCTAGCTATGGAGAGGTTGTAAGCACAAGAGATGTACGAGTTCAAGCCCTTCTCGGAGGAAGTAAAATCCCTACGTCTCGGAGCCCGGAGGCGGTCGAGTGGATTATGTGTATATGGATTATAGGGTGCCGAACCCTTCTGCCTGTGGAGGGGGGTGGCTTATATAGAATGCGCCAGGACCCCAGCCAACCCACGTAATGAAGGGTTTAAGGTACATTAAGTCCGGGGCATTACTGGTAATGCCCCACATAAAGTGTCTTTACTATCATAAAGTCTACTTAATTACAGAGCGTTGCAGTGCAGAGTGCCTCTTGACCTTCTGGTGGTCGAGTGAGTCTTCGTGGTCGAGTCCTTCAAGTCAGTCGAGTGAGTCCCTCGTAAATCGACTGGAAGGTGATCTCTTCTAAGAGTGTCCTTGGGCAGGGTACTTAGATCAGGTCTGTGACCCTACCCTAGGTACATGACTCCGTCATTAGCCCCCGAATGGATTGAGGCTTGAGTGATGAAGGAGTTGATGCTGTTCCCGATTAGCCTTCGCATACTGGTCGTGCGTTGTTTTGAACCAAAAAATCTCTTTGTTGATAGTGAACAACTTTTCTTCAGTCGACTCGATCCATTATTTTCCTTCGTCGAGTGATCTTTTGGACTTCGCCGATTTCCGAGCGACGGATCGCAGGAAATCCCGCGTCTGGCAGACCGATCTGCCGTTCGCGGATTCCGCGGGATACGAAATTTGGGGAAGCGCGCGAAGCGGAGCGGACCGCGGCGCTCGGATGGGACAGGGCATAGACGCCTCGATCCCCGCGCCGCTTTTTTCGCCACGTATCACGCCCGCGCAACTATTTCAGGATATGATTAGATCAACCGGGCCCACCTGTCATCCACTCGAAAGGGATCTTATAAACGCGCCCGGCGAGGGTTTTTTGAGCAGTGCCTTAGCATTCTCTCTCTGCTCCCTTCATCTCCGCCCAACGTGCTCGCTCTCGCCTCCGCACAACTTCTCCTCGCGTGTCTTGCCGGCAGCCATGGTCAAGGAGAAGACGGCGGCGCTGGAACGCGCGAAGAAGGCGTCAGCGACGGAGAAGGCGAAGGGGAGATCCACCAGTCGTGGCGGGTCTTCGTCTAGATCTCGCCTGCCGAAAGGCTGGGTCCAGGGAGATTGGATCCAATCGACCATCACGGAGACAGATCTCCTCGACATGGCCAACGAGGGCCTGATCCCTCATGGAGCTGCAAGGCTTCCGGGGAAAGAGTGGCAGCCCCAGCCGGAAGAGGGTGAGTGCGTGCTTCTGGCTACCCATGTCGACCGCGGATTTTCTTTGCCGCCGAGCATTTTCTTGCGTGGTTTCTTGAACTTCTTTGGAGCACAACTTCACCACTTCACCCCGAATTCTATCGCCTATCTTGCCGTGTTTGTGTCCATGTGTGAGAGTTTTCTGGGTTGTCGACCGCATTGGGGCTTGTTCAAGCACATATTCATGTGTCGCTCTCAGACCGTGAAGAAGGCGAGCCCAGGCGACGAAAAAACCCGAGTTGTCCAAATGTGTGGGGGTCTGGGGATCCAGGTGAGGAACAAGAGCACCTTCCCAGCCATGACATTTCCCGAGTCAGTCAGAGGCTGGCAGTCGACCTGGTTCTACTGCCAGGATCAGCCGACGCCGGGGCAGTCGAGTGGACTCCCTTAGTTCACCATGGGCCGAGTGAACAAGCCCTCCTCTCTGAAGGTGATTCTGGAGGAGAAAGCTAACGTGAAGATGCTGATGGAGCGTGTAGTTCAGCTGGTTCGGGAGGGAGTGACAGGTATGGATCTCCTGGAGGTTTTTCTTAGGCGTCGTATCCAGCCTCTTCAGTTCCGGAGCCACTGCATGTGGTTGTACCGCGGGACTGAGGATGAGACTCGGGTCAATCCAGAAGCAGTCGACGATGCCACTCTGGAAAGGTGGATGGCCACTGTTACTTGGAACAAGGATAACCCTCGTGGAGCCAGAAGGATTCCTCCACTCGACCACCATAGTGATCCAAACAAGGTATGTCTGCTCCACTTCCCATTGTATTCTTGTCACATTTATTTCTGTTTTCTCTGCCGATCGGTCGACTGATCTTTGTCTTGATGTCTATCAGGTCCTCACTGAGTTGTACTCGATGCCCAATGGAGCACAGGCTCCGACTGAGGAGGGAGAAGCGAGCGGGGGCGAGAGCCAGGAGGAGGAGTGGGACTCGGACGCCGCTGAGGATGATGATGATGATGATGACGATGATGATGATGATGATGAGGACGAAGAAGAAGAGGAGGAGGAGGTCGCACCACCGCGCTCGGAAAGGCGGTCGAAGCTTGTCCATGACCCTGCGACTGAACGTGGCAAGGGGGCTGCGACTGTTACACAGTCGACCAAGCGCCCTCGGACCACCTCTCCGGCGCCGACTGAAAAGGCGTCGAAGCAGCCTAGGGCGACCCCGTCAAAGCCGACCAAGCTCCTGCCAAAGATGAAGGTGTCCATCCCCACCATATCAGGGTAATCATGCTGCTTAAGTCTTCTTGTTTTGTGCGAACTTTATCTCTGGTTGGCGCTGGAGTTAGTCGACTGATTCTTTGGAGTTGCAGTGCTGCTACTTCTGAGACCTCAGCCCGGGCTGACGACCATGAGATGGAGGACGCAGCAACCTCAAAACCTGGTACTATACTCTTAACACCGTTTCTAGTCGACTGACTCATGATCTCTAATTCTGATTCTTTTCTGTAGCTCCATCCAATGTTGTTATCACTCTCCCTGATGATGATGAAGATGAGGAACCGCTGAAGCACAGAAGGAGTAGGAAAGCGTCTGCCGGCAGGGTGCTCCAGGATGTGACGGTGCCTGAGACTCTGGTCGCGGAGGAGGAGAACACCACTCGACACACTGTGTCCTTCGCAGATCCACTGACGAGTGCTCTGCAGCCCTCCCTCTTCACGACGCACCACGTCCCAGAGGACCAAGCTGGCGCCGCGAAGGAGGCGATACGCCAGGCAGGGATCATGATGGAGCAGTTGAAGACCATCCGGGATGCGAGCCAGGCAGCTTACGACGCCAGTTCCGCCCTTCAAAGCAATGTTCAGGTCAGTCGACCACCGCTTGTTCTGTTAGGATGAGCTATCAAAAACTTTTCTTTCCAGAATTTATAGTAATCACCCACTGGGTGTGTCGATTCAAACTCCGTGTTAGCGGGGGCACGCTGAGTGCACCCGCTGGGTGTAGTCCCCAAGGCTAAGGTCGACTGCTGGCAGTCGGCCTTAGGCTTTATAAGTTCAGTCTTTCCGTCATTCGACTATGGCGAATGGATTTCGCAAACCGGTGGGGGCACGCTGAGTGCACCCACTGGGTGGGTGTAGTCCCCAAGGCTAAGGTCGACTGCTGGCAGTCGGCCTTAGGCTTTATAAGTTCAGTCTTTCCGTCATTCGACTATGGCGAATGGATTTCGCAAACCGGTGGGGGCACGCTGAGTGCACCCACTGGGTGTAGTCCCCGAGACTGTGCTCGACTGCTTGCAGTCGATTACAGTCTTAAAGAATACATCTTGTTTTTTTTTGAGGTCGACTGGTCGACTCTGTCTTCAATAGGATTAGTGGGGGCACGCTAAGTGCACCCACTGGGTGTAGTCCCCGAGACTACGGTCGAATGCTTGTATTCGGCTGTAGTCTTAGAAACGCATGATTTTTCTTGTTCCACTCGGAAGTGAATTATCTTTGACATTTAGTCGATTGATTCTTCGCAGAGATCCTCTGACCTTGCGGCTCGCTACACTAAGCTGGAAAACAAGCACATTCAGCTCGAGCTGGATTTGAAGCTGGCTCAGGAGAATCTGACGAAGGCAAAGGAGGAGACCAAAGGTATGTTTGGTGAGACCTCGACGACTGCTTTTTCCCTTTATTTGTTTCAAAATCTGATCTTGCTGTAACTTGCAGGTAAGGTGAAGGAGGCCCAACAGAAAAAAGACCTTGAACTAGCTGAGAAGATCAAGCTTGCTGACGAGAAGTTAGCTTCAGTCACCAAGCTTGAACAAGAAAATACCAATCTGAAAGCTGCTCTTGGGAAGAAAAATAATCTGGAGGCCTTTCTGAGTGGTCTTGGCAAGAAGCTGTTCCTTATGCTTGAAGGTAAACCTTTATGCTCAACAATCATTTTCAACTGTGATTTTTCCATTCGACCGTTGCCTTGACTCGGTGATCGCCCTTGCAGAATTTTGTCAAGACTTTGAAGAAGAGACTAGCCCGCTGGAACCAAACCTTGACCACGTCAATTCTCCGGTGAACGACGAAGTTGCCATGAATGTTTTCTGACTGGAGTCCCGTGTCGCAGCTGTCGTGGGCTATCTCGCAAGGCTGAAGGTCGCCACATCTCGCATCGACTCAACGCTCTGTCCCAGGGAGACACTCCAGCACGACCTCTGATGGCTCGCTTGAACACGGTCCCTGGTCGAGTGCAGGAGTGGAAAAAGTCCTCGGCTCGGTGCGGTGCAGATGTTGCTCTGTGTCTGGCCCGAGTCCACTGCAAAGATGCGCGAGAAGACAAGCTGGCGGCCCTCCGGGTGGCCAACACCAAGAAACACGACTTCAGGTCCTTTATGGAAACTTTCATTGCTGCTGCCACTCGGATCGCAGATGGAATTGATCTTGATGAGTTTGTTGCACCTTCCAGCCCTCCACAGGAGGGGTAAAAAACTTCTTTTAAGCTCGATGCTTTAAATTTGCCTCGATATGCCGAGTGGAGTTGTAACCGATAAACCTTAACAGGCTTAGAGCCTGAGCACTTTCGGTTCCGTTAGGTATCGTTCCGAACTTGAATTTGATGTTTGAATATGATTGCTTTTGGCTTGAAATGTCTTTTGCAGGTTCAAAGCAAGATGCTCACTGCAGTCAACTTATTCCTTAATCCACTTAGGCGAGCACTGGGCTGCAGCTAAGCCCCCGAGTGAGAGGTTTGCTCTTCACTTGGTAGGATTTTTATATCTTAGGCGAGCACTGGGCTGTAGCTAAGCCCCCGAGTGAGAGGTTTGCTCTTCACTCGGTAGGATTTTTATATCTTAGGCGAGCACTGGGC